>NC_057392.1:76740297-76923283 GCF_019320065.1 Cervus canadensis
AGTTGGACACGACTGAGTGACTGAACTGAATTGAAACTAATGAAACTGAAAATTTTACATCTACATTTTATATCTTACCAGTGATGTAAAATTTTCAGTTTCAATAGTTTAAAGCTTAACATTCAGAAAACTAAGATCTTGGCATCTGGTCCCATCACCTCATGGGAAATAGATGGGGAGACAGTGGAAACAGTGTCAGACTTTATTTTTTGGGGCTCCAAAATCACTGCAGATGGTGATCACAGCCATGAAATTAAAAGACGCTTACTCCTTGGAAGGAAAGTTATGACCAATCTAGATAGCATATTAAAAAGCAGAGACATTACTTTGCTAACAAAGGTCCGTCTGGTCAAGGCTATGGTTTTTCCAGTGGTCATGTACGCATGTGAGAGTTGGACTGTGAAGAAAGCCAAGTGCTGAAAAATTGATGCTTTTGAACTGTGGTGTTGCAGAAGACTCTTGAGAGTCCCTTGGACAGCAAAGAGATCCAATCAGTCCATCCTGAAGAAAATCAGTGCTGGGTGTTCATTGGAAGGACTGATGCTGAAGCTGAAACTCCAATACTTTGGCCAACTCATGCGAAGAATTTACTCATTGTAAAAGATCCTAATGCTGGGAAGGATTGGGGGCAGGAGGAGAAGGGGATGACAGAGGATGAGATGGCTGGATGGCATCACCGACTCGATGGGCATGAGTTTGAATGGACTCCAGGAGTTGGTGATGGACAGGGAGGCCTGGCGTGCTGCAATTCATGGGGTCACAAAGGATCAGACACGATTGAGTGACTGAACTGAACTGAACTGAACTGATTGCAGTGACATCATCAAGGGAAGGAGCTTGAAAAGGGGAAAGTTCAAAAACTAAACTTCGGAATCATCCAATGCTTTGACTGAGGGAAATGATAAGGAATCAGTAAAGAGACTGAAAATAAATTGTAAATGAATTAGATTGAAAACAATTTGATTGTCGTTCTTGTCAGCCAAGCGAACAATGCATTTCGAGACAGAGAAAATTACCAATTGTGCAAATTATACTTATAAATTAGTAAGATAAGAACTAGAAAGTGGCATGGATTTGGCATCACGGAAATCTTTGGTAACTATTACAAGAGAAATACTGATAGAGTTCTGGGATTAAAAGCCTCATCAGAGTGAGAATGAGATTACATTAATACTGAAGTCACAACTTAGATATAGAGACTATGGTGAGCTTTTTATATTTGGCCATAAGGAAAGCATACAAGATAGAGGAGTAATTGGAGAAATTAACCAGGTGACAGTTTCTTTAAGATGCATGCATGCTAAGTCACCTCAGTCATATCTGACACTTTGCAACCCTATGGACTGTAGCATGCCAGGTTCCTCAGTCCATGGGATTCTCCAGGCAAAAACACTGGAGTGGGTTGCCATTTCCTTCTCCAGGGATTCTTCCCAACCCAGGGATTGAACCTGCATCTCTTGAATGTCCTGCATTGGCAACTGCAGTGTTTATAACTAGCGCCACAGGATGGGAAAACTCAAATCAGTTTATGCCATTGGGAATAAGCTGTAATGAGTGGAATATTAGTGACACAGGACAGAAGGTTGAGAACTGCAGGAGAAATGTCTTTGCTGGCAAAGAGGCATAGGACTGGGTGCATAGGAGAATGAAATGTTTCTCCTTATATAGAATCATAGGCAGAACATATTTTGTAACAGGAAGTAAAGAGGTGGTTAGGTAGTTGTCCTGTTTCCTTCTGATATTTCTTCTGATTGCTTTCCTTTTCATACTGAAATAGTAAGGAAAATCATTAGGAGATGATGACAATAGGGAGGATTTTTTTCATGAAGACAAAAGGAAAATGTTATCCAGGGCAGTGTGATAGTGAATGAACTAGGCAAATATGGCATCATTGTGTCTTTTGGACCCACTCTAACTTTCATGATTATGTGAAGGGAGAGAAATCTGCATGATTGCCAGCATTTTTTTCAAGCCACATTCAACCACACAACTGTAGGAACTGAGATTTAGAAAGAAAGTGAACGTGTTAGTTACTCCATTGTGCCAGGCTCCTCTGTCTCTGGAATTCTCCAAGCAAGAACACTGGGGTGGGTAGCCATTCCCGTCTCCAGGGGATCTTCCTGACCCAGGGATCCCTCAGTTCAGTTCAGTCACTCATTTGTGTCTGACTCTATGCCACGCCATGGACTGCAGCATGCCAGACTTCCTTGTACATCACTAACTCTTGGAGCTTAGTCAAACTCATGTCCAACGAGTCGGTGATGCCATCCAACTATCTCATCGTCTGTTGTTCCCTTCTCCTCCAGCCTTCAATTTTTCCCTGCATCAGGCTCTTTTCCAATTAGTCACTTCTTTGCATCAGGTGGCCAAAGTATTGGAGTTTCAGTTTCAGCATCATTCCTTCCAATGAACACCGAGGACTGATTTCCTTTAGGATGGACTAGTTGGATCTCCTTGCAGTCCAAGGAACTCTCAAGAGTCTTCTCCAACACTACAGTTCAAGAGCATCAATTCTTCAGTGCTCAGTTTTCTTTATAATCCAACTCTCACATCCATACATGACTACTAGAAAAACCATTGCCTTGACTAGACGGACCTTTGTTGGCAAAGTAATATCACTGCTTTTTAATATGCTGTCTAGGTTGGTCACAGCTTTTCTTCCAGGGAGCAAGCGTCTTTTAATTTCATGGCTGTAGTCACCATCTGCAGTGATTTTGGAACCCAAGAAAATAAAGTCTGCCACTCTTTCCACTGTTTCCCCATATATTTCCCATGAGGTGATGGAACCAGATGCCATGATCTTAGTTTTCTGAATGTTGAGCTTTAAGCCAGCATTTTCACTCTCCTCTTTCACTTTCATCAGGAGGCTCTTTAGTTCTTCACTTTCTGCTGTAAGGGTGGTGTCATCTGCATGTCTGAGGTTATTGATATTTCTCCCAGCAATCTTCATTCTATCTGATGCTTCATCCAGCCCAGTATTTCTTGTGATGTACTCTGCATATAAGTTAAATAAGCAGGGTGACAATATACAGCCTTGATGTACTCCTTTCCTGATTTGGAACCAGTCATGTCCGGTTCTAACTGTTGCTTCTTGACCTGCATACAGATTTCTCAGGGACAGGTTAGGTGGTCTGGTATTCCCATCTCTTTAAGTATTTTCCACAGTTTGTTCTGATCCACACAGTCCAAGGCTTTGGCATAATCAATAAAGCAGAAATAGATGTTTTTCTGGAACTCCCGTCCTTTTTCAATGATCCAACGGATGTTGGCAATTTGATCTCTGTTTCCTCCTAAGTTTGAGAATTTCTCAGTCTTATCTTTTATAATTGAAGATTACTGGCAAGGTTTGTGGTAGAACATCCCTCAGTTTGGGTCCAGTTGATGTCTTCTGAAGATGGTGGCTCAGATGGAAAAGGGTCTGCCTGCAATGCAGAATACCTGGATTCAATCCCTGGGTTGGGAAGATCCCCCTGGAGAGGGTATGGCTACCCACTCCAGGATTCTTGCCTGGAGAATTCCACATACAGGGGAACCTGGTGAGCTGTAGTCCATAAGGCCTCAAAGAATTGGACATGACTGAGAGATTTTAGACAGTAGGTTTTCACACAGTATTGTTTTTTCAACTGGGTATAAGAAAGCAAGCAAGGGACATAGAGATTGAGATGATATGGAAAGGGGTGATTTAGATGGGATTCTGCAGTTTCCATAAATTAAACAGTAAATTTATTTTCATCCTAACTACAAAAAAAAAAAAAAAACAGCAATGCTGATAAACTATAAAGAAAGATAAAGTGAAAGCACTTAAAATGATTGAGGGGAAGTGATTCTGGGCAGAAAGATAGCTGTGAGGGAGACATACATATTTTGCAGTTTTCTAAAGTTAGTCATTTTCCTGTTTCCATTGGCACTCAATTCCTTGCCTTTGGAATGAGTACCGAAATATCTATATCAGTTAAGGATTTCTTGAAGCCGAAAGTGTTGGAGACCTAGAATTTGATTTAGTTAAACAAGACAGAATTTATTTTTTTATTACAGGAAAAAAAAAAAATTCCAGGCCTAATAGTCTAGAATTTCAATGTTGTCAGTGTCCACTATTTATAATTTGTTTTTCATCCCCAATTTTTATTATGCCATTGTACATGCATTTCTGGTTTCCCTGGTGGCTCAGAGGGTGACGAATCCACCTGCAATGTAGAAGACCTGGGTTTAATCCCTGGGTTGGGATAATCCCCAGGAAGAGGGCATGGCAACTCACTCCAGTATTCTTGCCTGGAAAATCCCCATGGACAGAGGAGCTTGGCAGGTTATAGTATGGGGTCACATAGAGTTGGACACAACTGAGCGACTAAGCATTCACAGCACATGTATGCATTCTAGGCCTGGAAGGTGGAGGAGCAAAGGATACCCTTATTTGATCATCTTATATCCTTTCTTTTAAGGAGATTTGGGCCATCATATATAACTTCCTTAAAAGGGCCTGAGAAATACACATGGGTATATTGTTCTCCCAACAATATATTAATTTAATAAATCATAAAGATGGGAGAATGGATTGTGGTAAAGCAACTAGCCGTCAATGTCATAGTATTTCTCTGTTTTTCAGAGGTCTTAGCTTCCACCCCTATACAAACTAATTAGCTTTGATCTTTGGCCACATTTCCTATTTCAAATACTGGGAAGGATGTAATTAACCAATAGAAAGACCAGTCACAAAGTAAGGAGTAATACAATTTGATTATAAGTAAAAGAAAAGGACTTTAAAATATATGCCCTTTTGAAGGGTTTTGTAGAGTCATTTTACACACAAAAAGTAGTAATCAATATAAAGTGTAAAAACAATCTTGGAATCAAAATTTCTGAGTAATATACCTAATTATTTACAAAGACAACACAATCATTCTGTATTCTGAATTAAAAAACTATGACATTTGATTTTCCTTCTCTACTAGTCTATTTTTAGAGTCAAAATATAAATATTCTAAACATTTTAGTCCATAGTGTGCCATGTTGCCTGAGAGATATTTTGTGTTATGACTGTACTTTCACTTTAGCATTAAATAATTTTAAATTATTTAATGTATTTTATTACACTAAATAATATAAATTTGTAATTAATATTTAACAAATTATTTACAGATTTTTAATGTAAAATTTTGTAAATCATACATGTGGTTAACATGTCTACTTTGGTTTTCTTTAGCTAAATATTGCAATTCTTACAATTTCTGAAATTAACATGTATTGTGTTTTTAGGCTCATTTAGGAGCCAAAGCACCTGAGTGTTACTTTCCTAAAGAAGACAACTCTTATTTAGTCCATTCAACTCAGTACTCATCAGTGGGTATAATAGCTGACCTCCAGCTGAATACTGCAAATGCTCGAATAAAGCTACCTTCTGATTCCATCTCATCTCTTCGTGTGGAGGTGAAATATCACAAAGATGATATGTTGCAGTTTAAGGTATGTTTATTATAAACTATCACAATGCATGATTTGTCTCTCAAGAAAAAATTTAAATATATTAGGTGCTTGGGTTTTTCATGTAATATTAAGGATTATTAATTGGATTGATGATCTTTTGATTCTATAAAGCTTTTTTTGTCTTCCTACAGAGCCCACAGCTAGATGCACAATAAGTATAACTTTCTGTTTTTGCTAGCTTTTTGAATAATTAAACATATAGTGGTGATTTTTAGTTGCTTAAATTCTTGATAAATTGATAAATCATTTAGTTGGACTTTGTTGGTTGTCCCATTCAAGTAAGTAAAATAGGACAAAACAAATACAATAAGATCCTTATTGTTTCCATTATTTTTTTTAAACAGTGATCTTAAGTTTATGGCCAATACAGTAAGAAATACAAAAGAGATAATTTCTTTCAATAGTTATACTTAGCAGTTATTTTTTACTTAAGAGCGCCAAAGAACTCCATTAAGAAAACTATTAGAAATGGTACTGACTCATACATGACAAATGGAAAGCAATTTCATCCCATACATATGCAGACATTTAACAGAAGAAATACAAAATCTGGAATAAAATATTAAAATACTTAACAACCTTTTTTAAATATAAATTTATTTATTTCAATTGGAGGCTAATAAAAATGAAAAAAATTAAAGACAAATACAAAAAATGAGAAAACTAAGTGTTTACCTCATCAGCAAAGAAATAAATGGCAATTTGAGAAAAAAACGTGTCTTTATTGCTTAACAAAGAATAGTATTAGAGTACATATTTTAATGAGAATGTTCATTAATAATATACTAATTCCAGAAAATAGTTTACCAATAGATATCAAGGATACTACAAGTTGTAATATATTCTGACCTAATATTGTCACTTGTAAGTAATATACTAAGTAAAGATCTGAATGAAGATAAATTAGCATTAATATTCATTGTAAAATCATACATAAGGCAAAAATATTGAGGCAGCTGTGTCTAACCATGAGTGGTAAATAATTTTGTGTATCCATATACGTGAATATCTAGCTCTGAAAGTTCTCTTCTTTAAGAGTTCTTACTGTATGGAAAAATGAATTACA
The DNA here is from genome assembly GCF_019320065.1 of Cervus canadensis. NCBI lineage: Eukaryota > Metazoa > Chordata > Mammalia > Artiodactyla > Cervidae > Cervus > Cervus canadensis. The sequence goes on from NC_057392.1 coordinate 76,746,845, forward strand.
AAACATTAAATCAGGTAAAATACAGTACATAATTTAATTCATTACATATCTATATATGTTTATGGAATTTGAAATAGATATTTGGGCCATGGATACAAAATTAGGAATTATGTAAATAAGAATTTAAATGTTCTTGTTTGAGGCATTATTTAAATTATTTAATGATATGTACCTAAATATGTTGGGCTTCCCTGATAGTTCAGCTGGTAAAGAATCCAGCCTGCAATGCAGGAGACAACAGTTTGACTCCTGGGTCATGAAGTTCCCCTGGAGACAGGATAGGCTACCCACTCCAGTATTCTTGGGCTTCCCTGGTGGTTCAGCTGGTAAACAATCTGCCTACAACGTGGGAGACCTGTGTTCTTGGGTTGGAAAGATCATGGCAACCCACTCCAGTATTCTTGCCTGGAGAATCCCCATGGACAGAGGAGCCTGGCAGGCTGCAGTCCATGGGGTTTCAAAGAATCAGACATGGTTGAGGGACTAAGAACAGCACAGTGCCTAATATGTCACCATTAAGAATGAAACATATCTCTTTTCACTATTTGTCTATAATAGATTTATGATGCCCAAAATAAGAGATATGAAGTTCCAGTACCATTAAACATTCCAGCTACACCAACAAGTACTTATGAAACTAGACTTTATGATGTTGAAATCAAGGAAAATCCTTTCGGCATTCAGATTCGAAGAAGAAGCACGGGAAGAGTTATGTAAGTGATTGAATTACTGGATATGAAGGATATTTTCATTTTAGCTTAGGAGGCAAAGTTGGATGATTATTTTCACAGCCTTCACTGTGCTACTGTGTCATCACATCAAAAGTGGTTTTAAAGGTATTAAATAATCGGCTTATTTTAACATTCAAAAACTAAAGTTAGCAATCTAACAACTGGTCTAAGATTTTATTGACACTTTGGATGTGATGAATTTTGTTATTAAATATCAGACCCATTCTTCTATTCAAGCTGAGAGCAAAAACAAAGATTCATGTTGAAAAGCTTGATGAGTGTTGTCAAAATAAGTATCTATAAATGTGTTTAGAAATATGTCAATATTTTATTAGAATGATTGAAATTGGAGTTTTTTTGTTCTGGATTTTGATCAAGTTAATACTATCTCTGTCAGGAATTGATGAAAGGAAGTTTAAATGTATACATACAGATATGATTTTTATGTTCAATGAATAAATTTAATTTTTAAAATATTTCCTTTATTTTAGTGGAAAGTTTTACAAAGTACACTCCTATGTATTTTCTATTACAAAATACTTATATGTAATTTAAGCTTGCCCTGCTATCCTTTATGTGATGTTATCAGGATGTTTTCAGGTATTGTCAGTAGGGGTACAAATAATAAAGAAAAACATGTTTATACTGTTTCAAAATGTTGAAGAGTTTCGTTCCAAAGTTTAAAAAGCTAAATGATTTTGTGGAAAATCCCTGGTACAGAGACATTATTTATTGTTATTCAGGAAGCATTATTCTTTAGCAAATACTTTTCCAAAATCATTAATATAAAAATATGAATATGTTCCAAATTCTTTGTAATAATATGTTTTCTTCCCTACCAAATTTATTTTTCTCTTCTTTTATCTTCTTATTGCAAATGACATTCTGTGTAACACATTTCTTTGTAAACACATGTTTTTACAAATATAAATTAAAAGATAAAGAAAATGATTGGGTGTAGTAATAGGGTTTGAAATTAAAATATACATTATGTGTTATTTATTTTGATATTGATTTCTTTTTATTCTATATGTAGTAAAAGTTTGCTTATTCTCTCAAGGGAACAGGAAAATGAAGGACTTTCAATTCTTAGGGCATATATTACTTCTAGGTCATATATTAGTTATAGATTTATATTGATTTTATTTTAAAAAGTGACATATATCTAAAGACACACAAATAGCCATTACATGATTATGAATTTGTGAAACATATTTTGATATTTGTTAGCCAAAAAAGTATTGGAATAATTATCTATTTCCATTTATATCTGGGTATAATAAGCCCTATATAGAGAAAAATACTACTGATTTTCACATCACCTAAGAAAGAATTACCATTATTATTTGTGATACTATTTGTATGCAATTTGTATGCATATACAGGAATAAAATTGTTTTCTTTTGTTTTCAGTTGGGATTCTCGCCTTCCTGGTTTTGCTTTTAACAACCAGTTCATTCAAATATCTACACGCCTGCCTTCAGAATATGTGTATGGTTTTGGGGAAATGGAACACACAACATTTAGGCGTGACCTGAACTGGCATACTTGGGGAATGTTCACAAGAGACCAACCCCCTGGTGTAAGTACCAGGACTTGACTACCATAAGTGGCAGCTAAGACACAGCCATCTCTTTGTTGGCCTGTATTTCAATATTGAAACAACGAAAGGGACTAGAAATCATGACAGTTGCTGAAGTGTTTTTCTGAAAAACAAACAAAAAGTCACAATAAAGTGCAGGTGAAAGTAAACGACTGATCAGATAATATCATTGACTACAGTGAGAAGTGAGGTCGTGACCCAATTGCTTACTCTCTCAACTGCATAGAAAGAACATTCAGATTCAATATTCCCTGCCAAATCCATGTTTACTTTCAGCTTTTAGAAAATAAGTGGCTAAGGTTCTCCTTGAAATTTTCTTTTTTACTCCTTACATAAAGATTGGATTCTCACTTTTTCCTTTGTTACCCTAAACTGTAGTTGTGCATTTTTATGAGGTTATACTGTTAGTTACAAGTTTAGGAAATATTTTTATATGCTCATGACACTTTCCCCAAAGTTTTGTCTTATTAATGGTGTATATTTCATGAATATTTAATATATTGCTTGCAATTAATATTAATTATAATTACTCAAAATATATCATAGAAAAGTACATTTTAATAAAAATACTAGTTCATTTACCTTTTTCATATGTTATGTGTACTTAAAGGATGTATTCAGCATGAGATTATAAATGTGTATACTATCATAACCACTTTTTATTGTAAGGTACTCATACAATTTTTATTTGTATCACAATAGTTCAAACTTATGAGTGCTGTTTTTCATTTATTCCAGCTTGAAAGAGTATGTTTTACCAAAGTTTACCTCTTTAAAACCCTTCAGGGACTTCCCTCCTGATGCAGTGGTTAAAACTCCATGCTCCTGCTGCAGGCGGCACAAGCTTGATCCTTGGCTGGGGAATCAAAAAATAAAAACAAAAACCCTTCAACATTAAGTATTGGCATTATTAGGTTCATATAACCTTGATTCTAAATATATAAATTTTCTGTCACATGATACTCAGTTACTAGGATTCATTGTGGGTCAATGACATTAATTTGATTAAGGATCATCAACTTATAAAAAGTTTTGTAATCTTGACATTGAATCCTGCATATAGATTTTCCATTCTGAAAAATTAAAAGATGATGCTGAAAATGAAATTAAATGCTCAGTAGATGAGAAATATATTAATTTAAAATATTACCATAAAATATTACAGAAACTTAGATATCCCATTAAGTACTTAAGGAGATTGAGTACTTTGATAACTTTAATCATTAATAAAACATTCTATTATTGAAAAAGAAGTACCAAGTCATAAATAAATTAAGATACATAATCTGTGGAAAGAAACCCAACTATTCTAAAGCCAGTGGTTTCTTTACATAAGTTAATTTGGCAGTATTTGTAAGTGTTACACAATTGTATATTCATTCCCATACTTTAATGCACTAATGGTTTGAATAATAAATAAATTTAAAAAAAAAAGGGTTTGTTTTAATTCAGTCATAGTTTGGGTGTGCAATGAAGGAATATTTAAATTCCTAGGCTTAATCTTATAGTGAATTTGAATATTACATTGACAAAAATTCACATGCTATTATTATTTAAATATACATTATGTTTTTTTTTAATTTTAGTACAAACTTAATTCCTATGGATTTCATCCCTATTATATGGCTCTGGAGGATGAGAACAATGCTCATGGAGTTCTCTTACTTAACAGCAATGCAATGGGTAAAACAATTTTTAAAACAATTTAAAAAAATTTTTAAATTAAAAAAAATCATATTTTATGTGACTCAAATAAAACAATAACTTATATAGATAAAATGTAATCATATTTTGGATTTCCAGATGTTACATTTCAGCCAATGCCCGCTCTGACATATCGCATAATTGGAGGAATCTTGGACTTTTATATGTTTTTGGGCCCATCTCCAGAAGTCGCAACAAAGCAATACCATGAAGTATGATTGTACATTTTAAAAAGAGATAAAGTTTTCTTTATAATATAAAGTATTTATCTTTGGTCACAAGGAATTTTTTTTTCCCAAAGGTAATCGGCCAACCAGTCATGCCACCTTACTGGGCTTTGGGATTCCAGTTATGTCGTTATGGGTACAGAAATACTTCACAAGTTGAAGAAGTATATAATGACATGGTGGCTGCTCAGATCCCTTATGTATGTATTTCAATTTTTAAAGCAGTGTTAAATATGTCGTCTAAAAAAGCAGAATGAAATAATTAAACACACATTTTAAAATTATTTAAACATTTGACAAAAAGCAATGCTTAGTTTGCTAGTAGCACAGAGTGAGTTGGATATCAGATTATACAGATTGTCTTCAGCAGAGGGATAAAGAAACGGCTAATACCATTATTTTTCCTTCTTTCTTATCAGTCTAATGACTGTGAGTTGTGCTAGACAAGTCACCACGCACTTGCTTTTCTCTGAGAAACTCTGTGTCTCACAGGTAGTCAAACACATTTATTGTCTTCTTTTAAATGAGAGTAAGAATCCAGGGAACGTATTTCATCAACTGATATGACAAATTACATTAAAACAATTTGAGGTGAAACAACGACTTTTGCTGTGGAATTGATGACAGTTGTCATACAGAATCAGTGGGCTTGCAGAATATCCTCTTCCCTCAATGTGTGGGAAACTAAATATTTTTAAGTATCCAGAAGTAATCAGTTACTGTGATTTTTATTTTTTAGCAAGATTAAGGAATCTCAGGTATCCGCCTGGTAATATTTAAAAATTGAAATCTAGAATGCTTCATATATAAGAACTCACTCTAAGAAGAATAAGTAGGGTCTCATTTATAAGACCTCAGGACATACAGGAGAATCCAACATATGGTTCCTGAATACATTATTATAGGGAAATTAATTGTATAGGTTAATTATGTAGCAATATGAAAGTGAAAAAAAATTTTGAAGAAGATTTTTTCATTATTAGTTCTATGTTATCGATATTTTTTGTAATATCTAGAAAAAGAAATTGTCTTTAACAAAAAATAATTTTTTAAAGTAATTTAGGCCTAAATTAAAGATGTAAGAATATAATGAAAGCATTTATTCATGTAAATATATTTGTAAATATCTACTGGTAAACAACATTTTGCTTATTTAAGCTTGGGCTATTATTTTGAAAATGACTTTGGTGGATGATAAAAGAATAATTTAAAATAATTGGTGAATTTACTAGTTATTTTTCTCCTTTTATAATTTTAGAATTAATTGAAATTATCCCATATTTGCTTTTTGTTTCCAGAAATAGAGCAATACTTATTTCTGTATACTGTACAAAATTCCTAGTTATCATTCAGTATAATTTCATGACCTCATAAGTCCTTTACTCTTGAGTCTTATTTCTTTTGGGAATTATAAAACAAAAGATACTGATTTGAAAGGATTTTTACTTTGAAATCAGAGATACTATTTAATGAACTTTTAACAAAACATAGCATTTATATGAACTTGTTCTTAGAATATTTTCCATCTATACATGCTATTTTTATTTCTTGACTATTGCATTATTCAATTCTCTTACTTTTATAAACATGATAGAATGTGACAAACTCACTCTGCTGATTCTTACCCCACTACAACTCTCATATCTTTCAGGATGTTCAGTACACAGACATTGATTACATGGAAAGGCAACTAGACTTTACAATTGATGATGAATTCCGTGACCTTCCTCAGTTTGTTGACAAAATAAGAAGTGAGGGAATGAGATACATTATTATCCTGGTCAGTATCTATATTTTATCTTCTATCTGAGCCTTACTATCTTAGTTTTGTTCAGATTTTTATTCTGAATGAAAGGCGTTTCAAAATATGAAGTATGTAAGCTTGAATTCTACTCCCAAATCTAAAACTTTCTTCCTTTAACACTTCATTTACATGGGCAGCCACAAGGCTAGGTTAATCCTTAGAGACCTAAGACTAGGTAAAGCTGGGAGTCAAAGACAAGCTGTTTCTTAATAATCACCCAAGCTACAAACTGACCTCAGTTTATAGACACTATCACAAAGTGATGATGGATTTTTCTATTCCTGTAAGTATCTCATATCATTCTCTGGGACTGCTTCTTACGCTTGTCATGTTTAAAAATTTGCCTTCAAGTTAGTGATTCAATGGGGAGAATATTTCATCAATATATTACAAAAAGCAAGCTAGGCAGTCAGAAATCCCACTGGGGAAATAAAAGCAGAACAAAAACACTAGTAATCTTGCTTGTAATCATAGCTAACACATTTTCAAAAGTTCTTAAATTTTCCTTCTAGAAAATGTAAAAGACAGTCAAGCTAGAACACAAAAATTTATACCATCAGTTCATCTGTCAGTCTATGTGATAATACAATATAATGATAATTTAATAATGGAAAATTGTAATATTTCATAATAGCTACCCAGATGGCTATACTTCTATATCATAGACACATGTTTTGTATTTCATTTTCATTTTAGGATCCAGCAATTTCAGGAAATGAAACAAAGCCTTACCCTGCCTTTGAAAGAGGACAGGAGAAAGATGTCTTTGTCAAATGGCCTAACACAAATGATATTTGTTGGGCAAAGGTATTGAATTGATAGCTTGAAATAAAATAAGTGTAAAAGTGCTATTTCATTGAAACTTTCTACTTAATTAAGCAACTGTTAAGGCATATTCAGAAGAAGAGATATAATGATTTAATAGCTAATAAATAAAAAATAGATACTCCATGAGTTCAGTCCAAACTATTAGAAACAGAAAGAATTCATGCATCATATGTCCAAATACTATTTGTTTTATTTTTAATTGTTTTTTATTATATTTCTTGGTACCTTTGTGTTTTATTATAAAATTACCAACAATAAGATGGTTATTGGTTATTCTATACTACAAAAGTCATTTAATATTTGTAATTCTCTTTAAAACATCTTATATGATTGTAAAAGCTATACTTATATTCCTTACTTGAACAGGGAAAATAATTCATTGTATTTCATTTAGACAATAATATTCAGATGTGAGTATATTAATACATTGTAGAAAATATCCTCCTTTGGCTTATACATAAAGAGTAAAAGTGCTCAATACTCTATAAAAACCTAAATGGGAAAAGAATTTCAGAAACAATAGATACATGTGTATGTATAACATAACTACTGTATATCTGAAACTAACACAATATTGTTAATCAACTATATTCCAATATAGAATACATTTTTTTTAAAGAGTAAAGAAAAAAATCCGCTAGTCACAATTAGAATGAAAGCAATTTCCATAGTGGGAGATGTAATTAAATGCAATGTGCAAGTCTATTTGGATCTTAGACCAAAAATATTAACATTAGTGATAAAAGTGAAATTCGAACATGGCCTATAGATTAGTTAGTAATATTCTATTAATGTAAACTTTTTGATTTTGATAATTGTACCATTGTTATAAATATGTTACTATTAGGAGAAGCGTGGTGAAGGGTATAGAAAAACAGTAGGATATTGTTTGTGACTTTTCTATAAGTCTGAAAGTATTTCAAAATAAAAAATTTAAGGAAAATAGAAAAAATTCTGTGGTAAAAGCTGAAAAATCGCAGTGTTTTAAGAAACATGCAAGTATAGAATATTGATTATTAAAAGGGATTGTTTCCCTCCTACTTTCTTCTAATTCTACATTTTTCTACATTTTCTCATTTTTCTACCTTTTAAGCACTATTCTCTATCAGCAACTAATCTCTTATATGTAATTACCCTTCTGCAGATTCTACTTTCTACAACATAGATTTAAATCCCAGAGCTTTTGGCATGATTGAGCCCTGTTTTATGTTTGTGAGTGGAGTAGAAGAAACATTGGTAGGCTAAGAGGCAGGGACTGGAGTAGGAATATGGTAGAGAGAAGGATTTCAGTACCACTGTGGAAACCAAGAGGATTATATGCCTCAGTATGGCTTCATCCAACTCAAATATTCAATTCCTTTCATATAAAAATATATATTTTTTTGTTTTTCAATTGTTATCCTGGAGTAAGTGTAGAAACAATTTTAATATATCACATTAAATTAGATTTGGTGTATGTATTTCAAATTAATTGTTGATTAGACCATTTGGTTACATGCATTGTTTTCAAAATTACTACCAACACCAAGGTTGGATTTTTTTTATTTGCCATATTAAAGAGAAGATTAATCTGGAAAATGGAAATAGTTTGCAAATGATACACATGCCAAAACACAAACTAAGCAAATATATGAAGGAACTATTTTTTATTATTTGCTTATAAAACTTTATTATACTTTATTTACAAAAGTCATACCACACTGAGTTTATTTTGAACTGGTTTCTCATTTCTTCTTTTTTTATAGGTTTGGCCAGATTTGCCTAATGTGACAATAGATGAAAGTCTAACTGAGGATGAAGCTGTTAAGGTAAGTTTCATATTGATTAATTGTAGAACTAAAAGAAATTCAGCACTTAGATTTAATAATTAGTGATTTCACTGTTCTGTATGTGAATATCCAGTTTTTCCAGCACCAATTGCTAAAGAGACTATACTTTCCTCATTGCATATTCTTGCACTCTTGTCAAAGATCAGTTGACTATACATGTGTGGATTGATTTCTGGGCTCTTTATTCTGTGCCACTGGCCTGTATGTTTATTTTTATGCTAAGACCTTGCTTTTCACTACTGTAACTTTGGAATATATCTTGAAGTCAAGAAACCTGATGCCTTCAGCTTTGTTCTACTTACTCAAGATTATGATGATTAAGGAACTATTCAAGGACTTTTGTGTTTCCAAATAAGTTGGAAGATTGCTTTTTCTGTTTCTGTTAAATATGTCATTGGGATTTTGATGGGGGTTACATTGAATCTATGGATTACTTTCAGTACTGTGGATCTCTTAGCAATATTATTTCAGTCCATGAACATTGGTTATCTTTCTATTTGTCTATTTCTTCTTAGATATCTTTCAGTAATGTATTGTAGTTTTTGATATTCAAATCATTTATTTCTTTAGTCAAGTTTATTTCTAAGTACTTTATTATTGCTTATTGCTATTATATATGGGATTACTTTCCTAATTTTCCTTTCAAATAGTTTATTGTTAGTGTACAGAAGTGTAGCTGATTTTTGCATGTCGATTTTGTAATCTTCCAACTTTATTGAACCTATTTATTAATTCTAATAGTTGTATGTGTGTGTTCTTTAGGATTTCTAAGTATAAAATTACATCATCTACAAACAGAGACACTTTCAGTTCTTCTTTTCTGATTAGGATGCTTCTTTCCCCCTTATTTATGCCTAGTTATTCTGGCTAGGACTATGTTAAATAGAAGTTGTGAGTGAGCAGCCTTACCTCGTTTCTTCAGTTCAGTTCAGTTCAGTCACTGAGTCATGTCCGACACTTTGGGACCCCATGAACCACAGCATGCCAGCCTCCCTGTCCATCACCAACTCCCGGAGTCTCCCCAAACCCATGTCCATCGAGTCGGTGATGCCATCCAACCATTTCATTCTCTGTCACCCCCTTCTCCTCCTGCCCTCAATCTTTGCCAGCATCAGGGTCGTTTCAAATGAGTCAGCTCTTCGCATCTGGTGGCCAAAGTATTGGAGTTTCAGCTTCAACATCAGTCCTTCCAATGAACACCCAGGACTGATCTCCTTTGGGATGGACTGGCTGGATATCCTTGCAGTCCAAGGGACTCTCAAGAATCTTTTCCAACACCACAGTTCAAAAGCATCGATTCTTCGGCACTCACCTTTCTTTATAGTCCAACTCTCATATCCATACATGATCACTAGAAAAAACATAGCCTTAACTAGACATACCTTTGTGGACAAAGTGATGTCTCTGCTTTTTAATATGCTGTCTAGCTTGGTCATAACTTTCCTTCCAAGGAGTAAGCATAATTTAATTTCATGGCTGTAATCACGATCTATAGTGATTTCGGAGCCCAGAAAAATAAAGTCTGCCACTGTTTCCACTGTTTCCCCATCTATTTGCCATGAGGTGATGGGACCAGATGCCATGATTTTAGTTTTCTGAATGTTGAATTTTAAGCCAACTTTTCCACTCTCCTCTTTCACTTTCATCAAGAGGCTCTTTAGTTCCTCTTCACTTTCTGCCATAAGGGTGATGTCATCTGCATATCTGAGGTTATTGATTTTCTCCTGGCAATCTTGATTCCAGCTTGTGCTTCCTCCAGCCCAGCGTTTCTCATGATGTACTCTGCATAGAAGTTAAAGAAATAGGGTGACAATATAGAGCCTTAACGTACTCCTTTTCCTATTTGGAACCAGTCTGTTGTCCCATGTCCAGTTCTAACTGTTGCTTCCTGACCTGCATACAGGTTTCTCAAATGGCAGGTCGGGTGGTCTGGTATTCCTATCTCTTTCAGAAATTTCCACAGTTTATTGTGATCCATGCAGTCAAAGGCTTTGGCATTGTCAATAAAGCAGAAATAGATGTTTTTCTGGAACTCTCTTACTTTTTTGATGATCCAGCAGATGTTGACAATTTAATCTCTGGTTCCTCTGCCTTTTCAAAAACCAGCTTGAACATCTGTAAATTCATGGTTCATGTATTGCTAAAGCCTGGTTTGGAGAATTTTGAGCATTACTTTACTGGCGTGTGAGATGAGTGCAATTGTGCAGTAGTTTGGGCATTCTTTGGGATTGCCTTTCTTTGGGATTGGAGTGAAAACTGACTGTTTCCAGTCCTGTGGCCACTGCTGAGTTTTCCAAATTTGCTGGCATATGAGTGTAGCACTTTCACAGCATCATCTTTTAGGATTTGAAATAGCTCACCTGGAATTCCATCACCTCCACTAGCTTTGTTTGTAGTGATGCTTCCTAAGGCCCACTTGCCTTCACATTCCAGGATGTCTGGCTCTAGGTGAGTGATCACACCATCACGATTATCTGGGTCATGAAGATCTTTTTTGTACAGTTCTTCTGTGTATTCTTGCCACCTCTTCTTAATATCTTCTGCTTCTGTTAGGTCCATACCATTTCTGTCCTTTATTGAGCCCATCTTTGCATGAAATGTTCCCTTGGTATCTCTAATGTTCTTGAAGAGATCTCTAGTCTTTCCTCTTCTATTGTTTTCCTCTATTTCTTTGCACTGATCACTGAGGAAGACTTTCTTATCTCTCTTTGCTATTCTTAGGAACTCTGCATTCAAGTGGGTATATCTTTCCTTTTCTCCTTTGCTTTTCACTTCCCTTCTTTTCACAGCTATTTGTAAAGCCTTCCCAGACAGCCATTTTGCTTTTTTGAATTTCTTTTTCTTGGGGATGGTCTTGAGTCCTGTTTCCTGTACAATGTCATGAACTTCCATCCATAGTTCATCAGACACTCTGTCTGTCAGATCTAGTCCCTTAAATCTATTTCTCACTTCCACTGTATAGTCATAAGGGATTTGATTTAGGTCAGACCTGAGTGGTCTAGTGGTTTTCTCCACTTTCTTCAATTTCAGTCTGAATTTGGCAATATAGAGTTCATGGTCTGAGCCACAGTTAGCTCCCAGTCTTGTTTTTGCTGACTGTATAGAGCTTCTCATCTTTTCCTGCAAAGAATATAATCAATCTGATTTTGGTTCGAACATCTGGTGATGTTCATGTGTATAGTTTTCTCTTATGTTGTTGGAAGAGGGTGTTTGCTATGACCAGTGTGTTCTCTTGGCAGAACTCTACTAGCCTTTGCCCTGCTTCATTCTGTACTCCAAGGCCAAATTTGCCTGTTGCTCCAGGTGTTTCCTGACTTCCTACTTTTGCATTCCAGTCCCCTATAATGAAAAGGATATCATTTTGGGGTGTTAATACTAAAAGGTCTTGTACGTCTTCATAGAAATGTTCAATTTCAGCTTCTTCAGCATTACTGGTCTGGGCATAGACTTGGATTACTGTGATATTGAATGGTTTGCCTTGGAAATAAAAAGAGATCATTTTCTTATTTTTGAGATTTCATCCAAGTACTGCATTTTGGACTCTTCTGTTGACCATGATGGCTACTCCATTTCTTCTAAGTGATTCCTGCCCACAGTAGTAGATATTATGGTCATCTGAATTTAATTCACCCATTCCAGTCCATCTTAATTTGCTGATTCCTAGAATGTTGATGCTTACTCTTGTCATCTCCTGTTTGACTGCTTCCAATTTGCCTTGATTCATGGACCTAGCTTTCCAGGTTCCTATGCAATATTGCCAGCCGCCGCGCTTCTGCACCTTGTTTCTTATTTGAACTAAAAAACTGAAAATGTTTTCCTAAAGAGTATGATATTAGCTATGGGCATTTAATATATAGTCTTCATCATATTAAGGTAATTTCTTTCCTAGTTTTTTGAGAATTTTTTTTTTAATCATGAAAGTGTTGAATTTTATCAAATACATTTTCTGCATTGTTTATTGATATGCTTATGCTTAGTCATTCAGTCGTGTCTGATTCTGGGACCCTTTGGACTGTAGCCCACTATGCTCCTCTGTCCTTGGGATTTTTCAGGCAAGAATACTGGAGTGGGTTGCCAATTCCTTCCACAGATCTTCCTGACCCAGGGATCAAACCCTCATCTCCTGTGTCTCCTGCATTGCAGGTGGATACTTTACCCACTAAGCCGCTAGGGAAGCACTGTTATTGATATGGCCATGTGATTTTTATCATTTATTCTGTTGATGTGCTGTATCACAGTAATTGAATTTTGTGTGTTATATAATCCTTGGCTCACAGGGAAAAATCCCACTTATTCATGGTGTATGATCCCTTTGATGTGCTGTTGAATGTTATTTGCTGATAGTTTGGTTGAGGATGCTTCTATCTCTACTCATCTGATATTGTTAGTTTGTGTGAAACTAGGAATGTGTCCATTTCTTCTAGGTTATCCAGTCTGTTGTATAATTGTTTATCATGGCCTCTTACCATCTTTTTTCTATTTCTGTGGCATCAGTTGTAATTCTCATCTTCCATATCTGATTTTATTTAACTTTCTCTTTTTTCTTAGTCTAGCTAGCAGTTTGTAAGTTATATATATGCTGTCTGTGAGAAACTCAGTTTAGATTTAAGGACACACATAGACTTGATTGTTGGAGGAAGATCATGGAGATTCATTCAATAGAGTTGAGATTAAGTTGCCTTTACTATCACTTGTTCACAACTTGTGAATCTGATAGATAAATGTCTTACTGAAATATAAGATTTCTCTTACGACTTTCTACATGTGGGTCTAATTTTTGTTTTTACAGGCTTTCAGAGCTCATGTAGCTTTTCCAGATTTCTTCAGGAATTCCACAGCAGAGTGGTGGGCAAGGGAAATTATAGATTTTTACAATAACCAGATGAAGTTTGATGGCTTGTGGATTGTAAGTAAACTTTGAGAAATTTATATTTATGTTATTTATTGTGTACTGATTATGTAAAAATTGTACTAAATTCTAATAATCTTAGCAAAGTATTCTTTATGAAATTATCTCACTCATTTTTTCTGTAGAACTTTCTTATGCAAAGAATTGCTAAAACACAGTTTTAACAATTAAATTTAAGTATTTGACTGCTTTTTCCTGAATATTAGAATTGAATTTCAACTTTACCAAGAAACCAAAATAGTCTCTTTAATGATTTATAAGTGCTTATAAATATTTATTTTTATTTTCTTTCAGTGTAGGAATAAATCTCACACTCAACTGTCAGTCTTTGGTTTAAGAAGTCATAGTCTCTTACATATGTAGCAAAATCATCCTTTAAATAATATTCTAATTTTATGTGTAACTTTAAAGTATTGATATAAGAGTTTTAGTAATAAAATTTTGGGATAGCATAAGATGAATTTACTATATCACAAGTAAACATTTAATATAGGAGATTTTACATAATGCTTCTCTAGATTTTTGTAGGTGAACTTATCTGTTGATTTTTCAGCATGTCTGCGTTAATTTACTTACTTTTTTAATTAAAGAAATTTATAGAGGTGATATTATGTACAATATTTGAGGATGTAAAATTGTATGTATTTTTAAAATTAATGGTAAATATGGTTTTATTTTATGTATAAAGTTGTGCACTATAAGGGATTTTATTAAATAATCCCCAAGAATTATATCTTGTTCCAGAAAAAATAACCTTTTTATGCTAAAGGAATCACCTTTAAATGTGTGTGTTAGTCGCTTCAGCTGTGTCCAACTCTTTGCGGCCCCATGGACTGTAGCCCACCATGCTCCTCTGTCCGTGGGATTCTCCAGGCAAGAATACTGGAGTGGGTTGCCATTTCCTCCTCACCTTTAACTGGCAACTAATTTACACATTTATATGATGGTCCCCTTATATGTGGCTACTAAGATTCTAAAATGTGTACTCAATAGAGAGACTTTTTGAAGTTTTCTGTATTTGTAAACTATATCTTGCAGTTTTAAAAACCACAAGCCATTGTTCAAAAATAAAAATTATACAAAGTGCCAGGGCAGAAGTGGAGGGAAAAACATGGGGGAATATACACTATTATAATTTAGTTTTATGTTTAGAAACACAGGAAAAAAATTCACTTTTACATGTAGGTTTTATCTACAGAGAAAAATAGGACATTTTATATTAAAAAAGGAGACATGAACTATAAAATGTTAAGAAATATTGAGCTAAACTAAATTCTTTAATATTGTTGAGATTGTCTTATATTTTTGCTTTTTTAAAAAGTGTTATTTGGATATGCTATTTTAATTTATTGAGTTTCTGAATTAGTTCTTTTTAAGAAGATATGCCATAAATTTGTTTTTTGTTTACTTTTCTTTCTCTCTTTAAGGACATGAATGAACCAGCAAGTTTTGTAAATGGAACAACTACTAATCAATGCAGAAATACAGAGCTAAATTATCCACCTTATTTCCCAGGTACAATATTGCTGTTATACCTTTGATGTTATCATGTTATTATCTTTTATTTATCAGGTTTATATACTTTATGATCTAGAGAATAGGATTCACATTCCCAATTCTCACTACCCATTTGCACACTGGACCACATACTCAGCTTACCAATATCATCTAGACCATCTAAAATTCCTTTGAGAGAAAAAAAAAAAAGTCAAGAAACATGCTTTACCTATATGAATATATTTCTAAATTTGATTACTTTGATTTTCTTATGAATCTTCCCAGATTTGAGAATCCTCAATATTGTTTTAATAGAAAACTTTAAATCTTTTATAAAGTTTTTTTTTTTTTAAGTTTTTCTTTACTAGGGAGAAACTGAAAGAATGCTAACAACACTTCCTTGGTTGTCCTTGACCTAGGAGAGAAAAGTACAGTCTTTTGGCATTCATCCACATACTCCTCCATAGGCAGTAAACTGCATAAATGATTAACATGTAAAGTGATGGTAAAGCTCTGAAAATTTTAATCTGAAACTGAGAAAAAATTGGATCCAGAGATAGTGCTGTTATAGCATTTGCCTGGCTCTTTATTCCAGGGCTTTATGTTAGCAAATGGAGTCTTTTAAAAAAAAAAAAATCTATTTAATCAGTATTTCTCATCTAAATGCATAAAATGTAGTAGATTTTAAGAAGTACATTTTTCATGGTTTTATGAATTCATGTTAATTATTAACAATTTTGTTACTAAATAGAGTAAAATCTTACACATATTTTCCAGTCACAATTGTAATTGCAATCATTTACAATTGCAGATCAGTTTTTAATTTAAAATTAGCATAAACAAAGTGCACAAAGTGCACAATTGGTTAAAAAGTACACCTTTCAAATGGTGATTAATGTTTTACCAAAATAGCTTATTACTACAGGTTACATGCTTCAATATAGATGACTTTATAACATATTAATGTTTTTTCATTGATTCTCCCCAGAACTCACACAAAGAACTGATGGATTACATTTCAGAACCATGTGTATGGAAACAGAGCAGATTCTTAGTGATGGCTCATCTGTTTTGCATTATGATGTTCACAATCTATATGGATGGTCACAGCTGAAACCTACTTATGAGTAAGCAATTTTCATAATCATCCTTTCTATTATTTTTTAGATATTAATGTTTCTACTTTGAGTCCTTCCCTGCTGACCTTACCTTACTGGTGGTCATTCAAAGCACTTAAAATAGTTTTCTCTCTCTCTCACTCTGTATATTTATTTTAAATTTTCATCCTATTTCCAAAGGACCCTGAATCATTTTATTTTGTTCCCAAGCATATACTCAGCTCATAGTAACACAATGCCTCAGGAATAGTAAGTGCTCAAAGAATAATTTTTAATGAATATTTGAGTAAACAGTATATAGTTTCATGCCATTTCCTACTCCAGGGCATCTTCCCAACCCAGAGATTGAACCCATGTCTTTTGAATCGGCAGGTGGATTTTTTATCACCACAACATCTGGGAAGCCCACTAATAGCTCTATTAAACAAATTCTTATATGAGGCTAATAATGATGAAACAATGAAACATAGTCCATTCTTTAAGTATCAAGTCTTTATTAACACTATGCAACAGATTTTTCTGCAATGATAGAAATGTTCTATAATTCTGGATTGTTCAATGTGGTAGCTACCAGTCATATATGGTTGTTGAAAAATATGGCTAGTATAACTCAGGAGAAGAATTTTAAATTTTATTTAGTTTTCATAAATTTAAATTAAACAATACCATGTGGCTTATAGTCACCATATTACACAGTGCAACTCTAAATCATTGGCTCTTAACTACACATTGTAGTCAACTGGAGATTTTTAAAGTTTGTTTTGTATTGGAGTATAGTTTATTAACAATGTTGTGTTATTTGTAGGTGTGTGGCAAAGTGATTCAGTTATATATATATACGTATATGTATATATATATTCCTTTTCACATTCTTTTCCCATTTAGGTTAATATAGAATATTAAGTAGAGTTCTCTGTTCTCTACAGTAGGTCTTTGTTGGTCATCTATTTTAAATATAGTACAAAATTGGAGATTTTTGTACTATATAAATTCTGATTTTAATTAGTCTGAACTGCAGCTAAGCATCTGAATTTTTTAAAAATTCCCTAGGTGGTTGTAATGAGCATCCAGGATTGAAAACCAGTACTCTAGTAGATGACTAAAGTTGGTAAAAGAATGAAAATCATTTTGCAGTAAAGAGTATGGGTAATATTTCCTCACTTAGTGAAACACTTAGTAAAACATCTTATTTCCAGGACCAAACTCTTTTCAACTTAGAATAGGTGAATTATTTAAGATATTATTATATGAATGATTGACTATAGATTTGTTCACGAAATCCCAATGTAAGGGCATTCAGAACTAGTAGATGTCTTTCTTAAGAGTAATGCTTTTTTATTGAGACAAACGTTTCTTTAGTTAATCCTACTGGAACATAATATGGAGCACAATTATCCTTGCCTAACCTCACTTTACCATAAAACTATAGATATTAAAAATAACAGAAATATTGAGAGGTGACTTGTGAACCCGTTAGCAAAACTTATATAACTTGAGATGAAAAAAGTATTTAAGGGAAATGATTTTTTTTCACAGAGGACAATAAATTGAATTTCTGGAGCACATTACAGAATCTAGCATGGTTCCTGACATGCTGTGCAATGTTTAGTATATCTAAGTTAGCCAGTTTTAACTTACCACAGCTATTAAAATTGTATAAATAAATTCAGGGAAAAATTAGGTAAATCCCTAGATAGTTGATGTGTTGTTATATGATATGTTATAAGTTATTTGGGGGTGTTAATATCCTTTTCAGCTCTTGAATAGCATTGTGAGGAAGATAGTACAGTTTTCCAAAGAACATCCATTTAATGTTAATTTTGTTCTTGTACATAAAATCTTTCAGTTTAACCATATTTGTTGTTTAAATTAAAAAATTAATAAGTTTTAAATGTTGAGTTAAATAGCTCATTTTGTGCATAGCCATAGACTTTTTATATCTTTTAAATACTTCCTTATTATTTAATTTTTTCAGTTATATGAGAATAAAATTATTGAACTCTCTTTCAGATATTATAGAGATTAAATATAGTCATTATACATTTAAAGATCTTGCAAATGTTAAAGGATGCTATAAATAAATTACATTTAAACAAATGATGGAGAGTAAGACTTTTTAACATTGGAAAAAACTGAAAGAATGAAAAGCATAATACTTTTCTTCAAGTTATTCAGACTGTACCATTTTCAGTTTCATTATTTCAGTTTCAATAATTCTCAGTTCCTATAAGTTTGAGATATTCATTAATTCAAAAATCAATTTTATGCCAAGCACTATATTAGGTATAAGGAGTACAAAGAAGATTAAGGCATTCCTTAAACCTCCAGAATCTCAAGGTCTCATTGAAGAAATTTTATGTATAAAGAAATCAGTACAAACACTGTTTCATCTTTAACAAGGAAATGATTACATACAGTTGATAACATGCCTATAGGTGACAAATCTGCCTAATTAAGAATTTGAAATATTTTTCCAATATAGTTCTATATTCCCTATTCATATATAATTAATTTTGAATAATAAAATAAAAACAATTATTTTTATAACTAATACAATAGTGATTTTTTTATTTTTGGTACATTTATAATTATAATAGAGATACAGATAATATATTGCATTATTCTTAACACTAGCATATGTTTTAAATAAATAATAAAGTCAATAAACTTGTTCTTCAAAGACTGAAAGAGAGGAAAAGAAAAATATATGATCTAATTTTTAAAACCATTCTCTTGAGATCTGGCTTTGGACAGATTCTATGCTTGAAATAGAATAACTATTTTTATTTTTTTATTTTTTATTTTTAAGACCTAGAGAAGCCTTGCTGTCTTCAAACTGCCCTCTAAATCAGGGAGTATTATAGCAAAGATTCTCTGCAGAGTGATATGGAGATTAATTGTTGACAAGTTATAAATAAGAAGAGTTGAAGCATTAATAGGGCCTAAACTTTATTAAGAGAACATGTTTAAGTAGAATGAAATGAGTTCATTCAAGAGCTCACAATATAATTGTGTTGAGTTGATAATATCAATAGTTGGCTTGTATTCACTGGGTAAATAGCAAAAGGGCCACTTAGGCATGTTGCTCTGCTAAATGGTTGAAGGGAAAAAAGATGTCTTCCATGTTTGTGAGGATTTTATAGTATGATGAGAGAAGACACTTGTAAAGAGCTAGCTATAGCAAGAGACAGCATAGACACCATAAATAAAATACTCTTTTGTTTAATGAAGTGGTCCTATGTAGAAATATATGAAGAAAATATCTCATATATTATAAGATCTCATAGTTCTTCTCCATCTATATTAGTGCATTGCAAAAGGCAACTGGCAAAAGAGGAATTATTATTTCTCGTTCCACATATCCCTCTGCTGGACGATGGTCAGGACACTGGCTTGGAGACAACTATGCAACATGGGACAATTTGGAAAAATCTATCATTGGTATGTGAGAATCTCCATCTTTCTCATTATTCTTTTTGAATATTTGTATTAGCTATTCACCGTTGCTAGTTCATATACTTTATAAGTCCTTCTTTGAGTATGCTTTTGGCACCATGTTCTCTGATAAATAGCATAATGAAAAAGCAGTGGGCCAGAAAGCAGGATCTAGATTATTTTGAGAAAATAATTTTGTCCCTTTTGGTTTCAGTTTCCTTCTGTGAAAGGACAGAAACTGGGAAATATAACATATAGAACTAAGAAAAGAAACGGATAGAAATTCTGGAGTCTAGGGAATAAGAATATCTTGTAGATGCTAAAGTATGAAACATCTCAAACAAATTTTGAAAGTTTTCTGACTATGTTTGGATAAAGAGTAAATAAAATATTATTATTTTAAAGGGATTACTTTTCAGTTTCAGATATAGACTTACAAATTCTTTATATTTATATTAGGATTCAAGGAAAACACTTAATCAGTGTTTAGAAATATTCCTTTAAAAGAAGAGCTGGGAATTCACATACATTCTATTTAATGAAAAAGATCACTCCTCAGGGGATTTTATCTAATAAGGATAATTCATTTTGCTTCAAATGATAAGATCTATGGCTAAATAATTACAGAAACAGCCTTTTATTTTCAAAATAAAACCAAGGAAGCCATTAACACGGTCTTATATTATAATTTGTTCATAACAGTTTTGTGATCTAAATGTGTCATCTTGAGTCAAGGAGTCTTATTTTTATAAATGTCATTAACACTATAAAGTAAAAAAATACATACATTTTATAGGAAGAATAAATAAAAGGTGTGTTAATAATCTGAAAAGCTGTTTTATTGAATTAAAGGTCAGTATTAGAAAAAATATATAGAAAAAAGCAAATATCAAAATATTGATTTCGGCCATTTTCTTTTCTAATTTTTAGGTATGATGGAATTTAGTCTCTTTGGAATGTCATATGTAAGTAGCTCTATTCTTCTTATCTTCATCACTTGTGAATATTAAAAGACACACTATTAACACTCATTAAATATAACTGTATTTTAGACTGGAGCAGATATCTGTGGTTTCTTCAACAATTCAGAGTATCAGCTCTGTGCCCGCTGGATGCAACTTGGAGCATTTTATCCATATGCAAGAAACCACAACAGTGCATTTACTAGAGTATGTAATTACTGCATTTACTCTCATTCCTTTGTCCCGCTAACCTTAAGCATCTTTGACTAGAATTCACCCTTCCTGGCCGATTTCCAAATGATTGCTTTGAATCTCTTTACATTTACTGAGGGCATCTGAGCCCATCAGTTTAAGAATTTTCTGATTTGGGTTTTCTTTACACTTTGGGGTTCAAGACTTGGTTGACTGGCATATGTACTACTGCTGTATATAATTTTGGAGAAGCCAGGGCAAAAACTGCTTCTGGAAATCCTTACAAACCTGGACAGAACAATAAAAATAAATAAATAAATAAAAAATAATTGACTTTGAACTAAATAATTAGAAAAAGTCATTTAAAATTAGTATCAATGCATGAAATGGGCAAATTTAAACAGCAAACATTTTGAAAATGAGTTGAGAAGAAATAAAAGGAAAAGAGAATCATGAGACCTAATTTATATGTGGTGGCACTATATACTTTATATATACTTTACTAAACTGGAAGAACTTTTTGAGTGAGGTTGTTGGTGGCGTTAGTGGTAAAGAACTTGCCTGCCAATTCAGGAGACATAAGAAACGTGGGTTCAATCCTTGGGCTGGAAGATCTATTTAATTAAATAGATTAATTTAATAAAGTAGAATGTAATAAAGTAATCAATTTCCCTATTATTTTTTTCATTTATTTTTATTAGTTGGAGGCTAATTACTTTACAATATTGTAGTTTTCTTTTTTTTTTTAAATAATAGGGATTTATGTCAATGTATGACAAAAATCCCTATTATTTTTTAACCAGTAAGTGCAATAACATTGGGTGCTTGAATGGGTTGTGCAACCCCATGGACTATAGCCCACCAGACAATTTCCCAGTCAAGAATGCTCAAGCGGGTTGCCATTTCCTCCTGCAGGGGATCCTCCTGACCCAGGGATTGAACCAGCGTCTCTTGAGTCTTCTGCATTGGCAGGCAGTTTCTTTACCACTGAGCCACCAGGGAAGCTCACAATAACATTATTTAGAAGTTTTTAACTTTCCAGTATCAGTTTTAGGCTTTTTACTTGGAGAGTGATTCCAGAGCAGATTTGGTTTTTGTTAGGCAATATTAATTTGATCCTCTCTTCTTCCTATACTACTAATTCTTCAGTACCAAAATTTATTCATTTCTCATGAGATCACAGTGTGCAGGGTTACTGTGATGGGCTTTGCACGTCTCTGTTTATTTCAATCCACTTTTGTATAGCATTCTGTTTCTCCCTTAGATTTTTCATCATACAGTATCACCACAGTTGACAAGGGTATTTGTCACCTATTCAAATATGAACTGCTCTCTAAGTAGGTTCACCTACATGAAATAATGTATGGGCTTAATTTACATTTTCTTATTAGAGTGTTAATATTATGCTCTGTCTTTCCATCATATGAGATAGAAATATCACTTCAGAAGAATTTTGTGAAGAATGTATGTAGCATACAATGGTGATTCAAATTTTTCCCTACTTTTTATCCTTTAAATATGTATTGAAAATTATGATTTAACCAAGGACAAGAGCTTATGACTATTACATTTTGCTTTGTTTCAGAGACAAGATCCTGCTTCCTGGAATAAAACTTTTTCTGCAATGTCAAGGGATATTCTAAATATTAGATACACTTTATTGCCCTACTTCTATACACAGATGCATGAAGTTCATGCTCATGGTGGTACTGTTATCCGACCCCTTTTGCATGAGTAAGTTCAGATTATCTTTTTTCTACCACAAAGAGATTAGCTTTTCTTTGTTTTATTCGATAATCAATATAAAATGGGCTTTCCCTGGTGACTCAGCTGGTAAAGAATCTGCTTGCAATGTGGGAGACCTGGGTTTGATCCCTGGGTTGGGAAGATCCCCTGGAGAAGGGAATGGCTATCCACTTCAGTATTCTGGACTGGGGAATTCCATGGACGTGCAGTCCATGGGGTTGCAAAGAGTCAGCATGACTGAGCAACCTTGACTTTCACTTCCAATCTACTTTCACTTCAATATAAAATATTTTAAACTAAAACTTTTTTTGTTGTTTTAGTGTACATTTTGGATTAATAAGCATTTACATGAGGAAGTCTACTAAAAAGCAGTCTAATATGTGTCATTAAAAATTAAATACATTAACCAGTTTTTAAAAAGTAATAATTTTTAGAAATAACTAATATATGCCAGGTATTGTTTTAGATTACTTACAGACCTTATTACATTGCATATTTTTTAAAATTTTTGGAAATAAGTAATATTATCTCTATATTATAATTTATTTAACTGAAGTTTACTGCAATTCAGTAAATGTACCACATACAAATGCCTGACTGAAGAAGACCATCCTAACTCTTCCATTCTCTGTAGAAAATTGTTTTGGATTTACTCTTTAAAGCTCAAACTGATATATGACCAAATCTTGAAATTCAATTCTATGAATATAGTTGCAAAAATGTTAACTTGTTCTGTTTTTAATGCAAATATAAGTAATTTCTTATGGATGTTACACAAAGTAAAAGGCAAACACATATACAAACAGAAAATAAATTGAAATAATCATGACATACTTATCTTCTTGTGTGTCCTATATTATCAGAATAATTAAATGAGGTGATTTGTTAGATTTCACTATTCAGAAACCAGTAAAAAATACACAGAGAATATTTACTCAAATTAAGCAGTAGTTTCCAAGATAAAGATACCAAAATAATAAGTTGATCAATATGCCTTGTATTCTAATAATAAGATAAAAGGTCCAAGTTTCTTTAAAAAAAAAGAAAAAGAAACTTCCTAGATTTAAGTTATTCTCTAGTAATTTATTATTTCTGGTAACATATTAAATTTCTTGCCTCTTTTATTTCTAGATTTCTCCTCTTTGTCTTCTCTCTATTAACCTTTGAGAATAGCTGGACTATTAACTCTGGTCTGAATCCCCCAACCTTGTTATTAGCTATGCAGACTGTTGTCCTACTGAGAACTCACAACTCACAATTCAGTAAGCTTAACTGACATAGGATAAGCAAACTCTTTTTATTTTATTTATTTATTTTTTTTAAGCAAACTTTTTTTAAAGTTACCAAATTAAAAAATTCTTATAGCACACATGCCTCACACTTTTCTTCCAGAGTGTTTGTATCTTTGCTTCCTGCTTTTTGATCTTCTACTAGGCAAAGTTAGTATTTGAACCTATGTGAGTTCACTTCAAAGGCGATTTCTCACTCAGTTGGTCTTACACGTCCGTTGCAACTTTGCATTTTGTCGGAGGGTTTAGTCATGCCCTAGACTTGCTCATAAAATATTGCTCCACTGCACGTTGAATTCTGGGGCTTCCCTGGTGGCTCAGCTGGTAAAGAATCTGCCTTCAATGCCAAAGACGTGGGTTCAATCCCTGGGTTGGGAAGATCCCTGGAGAAGGGAAAAGCTACCCACTCCAGTATTCTGGCCTGGAGAATTCCATGGACTGTATAGTCCATGGGGTCAAAAAGAGTTGGACATGACTGAGCAACTTTCACATATTGAATTCCAAGTGATGAAATTGTTTTTGATCTTTTATAGTTTGATTTGCATTTCAATTCACAAAAGTCCATACTTCAAAATGTGATTTTAATAATTGTTTTATGGTATTTAGAAGAGATCAATTTCTTTGATTTAACTTTGTATATATATTTTCCAGGTTTTTTAATGAAAAGCCAACCTGGGATATATTCAAACAGTTTCTGTGGGGTCCAGCATTTATGGTTACCCCTGTATTGGAACCTGTAAGTCCTATCACATATTTTTGTTGACAAAATAATATTCTATGGTTTATATGTTTTTAATGAGTATATTTTTAAATTCCAGTACGTTGACACTGTAGAAGGCTATGTCCCTAATGCTCGGTGGTTTGATTACCATACAGTAAGTAAATAAGGAATTCTGGGGGATTGACAAAATAGAAATGGGTAACAACTTGACTATAGCTTTTTTATTAATGACATACTTGTTTTCCTTTCCACTTAAAAAGAGTAAGATGTTTCTTGCTAATTATATCTGAATCAAATTAACAAACAGTGAGAGAGTTAATTTATTCTGCCATAGATTGTTATACAGTCATGGATTTATTTTACTAAATAAATGTCAAAATTGTACATTATGCACGAAAAAGTCATTGCCTTTTATTAAGTATACAAAAAGATTGTTAAAAGTAATGCATGCCTTCCAAGAATAATATATGTGACAAGTCAGGAATAACTTTTGTGACTCATCAAACACCCGTGTATTTTCTGCATGTGCATACTACAAAAAATAATGGTAAGTTAATTTCAAAGCTATAAATAAACTAAGGAATAAAGCTGTTTATCCTTTAAACAACATAACTTCCTGAATAAATGTGTGTGGTTTTATTATTTTTTTAAATTAAAAAGTATATTATTTGATTCTATAACTGTGCCCCCTCAAGTACCAGTATTGCTGATGATTCTGTTCTTGCTTTTGTTCTTTCTTGCAACTGTCTCATTTCCAGGGCAAAGATATTGGTGTCAGAGAAACATTTCATACATTCACGGCTCCTTTATATGAAATAAACCTACATGTCCGTGGTGGTTACATCCTACCATGTCAAGAGCCTGCTAACAACACATTTTACAGGTAAGTGAAGTGTAAGTCTTGAGAGTCCCTTGAACTGCAAGTCGATCAAACCAGTTAATTCTAAAAGAAATCAAGCCTGAATATTCATTGGAAGGATTATTGCTGAAGCTCCTTTTTGGCCCTGTATGTGAAGAGCCGACTTATTAGCAAAGACCCTGATGCTGGGAAAGATTGAAGACAAATGGAGAAGGGGGCAGCAGAGGATGAGATGATTAGAGAGCATCACCGACTCAATGGACAAGAAATTGAGCAACACCGGGGAGATAGTGGAGGACAGAGGAGCCTAGTGGCTACAGTTGTAAAGAGTCGGACATGTTTTAGCAACTGATCAACAGCAATAACAACAAAGTGTTTACAGAACTCAGATTAGATTTTCAGATACATCATGCTAAAATTGTCAAGAACCAGGAAAGGTCTGAGATTTTATCCTACTTCCAAGTTTACAGGTTAGCCTGCCACAGTTTCATGACTACTGTGTCTGAGACAAAGGTCTTACTCATGGCATAGCAAGAAATATGAATTTCATGTTTACTTCAGTTTCACTTGACCCCTAAGTCCCATGTGGGTGACATCAAGTGACCCAGGTGGATATTGTCCATGAAGGAGGTTTGTGTCACAATAAAGGAATGCCAAGTTTTGGGAAACTCAACCTTTTATAATAGACTGTGAGTAAATTATCCATTATTTGCTTTGAAGGGAGAAAAAATTGTCAGTGCTTAAATATGTAGAAACTTGACTCATGGAAAATTGACTTCCAACATGATAGGGATGTTTCCCAGACCAAAAAACAACTGAAATTTAATGTCTTCTGTATAAACATGCAAAGGTATTGATAACATGCAAAGGCCTTGTATTTTAAATGGCTGCCTCACCTAAGACTCATTATTTTTTCTGAGTCTGATATATGGAAAGAAGTATTATTTTATTCATTAAAGTATATTTTTAAAGTGAACTTTTCTATGAACTTTAAACAAACAGTGCTCAGAAGACTTCTCTTTCCTTCTGTCTTTTCCAGTCCCCCTTTTCTTCCTCCGTCAGTACTATGACACATTCCCTGATCCACTTTAGTTTATGAAAGGTAGATATCCATTGACAATATCACTACTTCTTCAAACTGCTAAGTCTTCTGCTGTCCATAGAAGAACCAGACCTGTTTTTATCAATCTTGTCCTGTTTTATGATGAAAGGTAATTCAGATTTTCTATTCATTACCGTTTATAACTGAACATTTTCTAAGACCACTTATGTGACCTTATCCCCCTCTCATTCAACAATGTGTCATATCTGCCAGGGGTTGTGGGTCCATTCTGTCTCCTATGACTGATGTAAGAATGAATCTCTTATACCAATCACAGAATCTATTTCCACTGTTAAACTCCTGCTTAGACATTCAGATTCTAGAGGACTCGGTTCTGTTTCTCTTTTCGTCTCCTGCTCATGGTGATCCATGTGCTGACATGGATCCCAGCTGGCGTGAATAGGTTATTTCTGTCTCCTAAAGCCATCCAGATCCATTTCTATCAATACCTTATCTTGTGCTGTGGATAGTCGCTCAGTTGTGCCCGACTCTTTGCAACCCCATGAACTGTAGCCGGTGAGGCTCCTCTGTCCATGGGGAGTCTCAGGCAAGAATAAGGAGTGGGTTGCCATGCCATGCTCCAGTACTCCTCCAATACTTTATATTGATATCAATTAAAGAGGAGAAAAATGATTGCATCTGAGAAGTGAGAGTCTCATGAAGGAGACCAGTTATAAGTTGTGCCTTGAAGAATCCTTAGGTTATTAAAGAGGACTAGGGAGGCCATTTTGTGTGTGTGTGTGTGTGTGTGTATGTAGATGGGTAAAGTAAATAAGATATTTAGGTATACAGTTAACCTTTGAACAACATGGATTTGGATTACATAAGTCCACCTAAATGTGGATATTTTTCAATGGTAAATAGCACAGTACTACTCAGCCCATGATTGGCTGAATCTGTGGGTGCAGAGGAATTGTGGTTACTTGGATATATGTTGTTCAAGGGTAAACTGTATATACAGGCTAGAAGGAAAGTTGTGAAGCTAGGGAAATTAGGTTAAACCAGATTTTCATGTTGCTAATAAGATCTACTTATCTTTTAACTCAGTGACAGTGAACTGAAATACATATATACATACTTGCTAAGACATGCTAAAATCTTTACACGGAAAATATAAAGTTGCTATGGAGATTTGAATTCTAGACATTTTGGATATTTTAGGAGACTTCCATAGCAGTACAACCTTTAATATTTGTGATCAGAAAAGGCAGATAGCTAAGCATAATTAATCCTTCCATTGCAGTAGAAGGCTGTCAAACCAAGTCATTTGTATACTGAGCATGGAAGCAGATATTTAATTCAGAAATAGGCATATTATAGGCAGGAGATGGTAAGCATTGCTCAACCCAAGGAGTGGATTTGCAATTTTCTACTAGCTACTCTTCATGTTCTTATTAACAATTGCCAATGATAATTAAATTGTTTATATATGGACATATGAGGATAACTTAAGTCATAAGGATTAAAACATGCTACTGAAATAGTTTTATGTTTAATGGTCAATGGCAGAATTATCATAGAAAGTTTAAATAAATATATTAATAACCTTAACATGGTTTTAATTATAAATGAGGTCACTTCTGATTTTCTATAGTAGGTGAATCCTTGATATCAAAGATAGGCATTATATTTTCTATTAAATATGAAGGATTTTGTGGTTTATATACTTTCCATTCTTATTAGTCACTCAGTTGTGTCTGACTCTCTGTGATCCCATGGACTATATTCCACCAGGCTCCTCTCTCCATGGAATGCTTCAGGCAAGGATACTGGAGTGGGTAGCCATTCCCTTTTCCAGAGGATCTTTCCAGGCCAGGAATTGAACCTAGATCTTCTGCATTACAGACAGATTCTTTACCATCTGAGGCAGCAGGGAAGCCAGGAAAATCCTTTTATTTTCTTTTTCTAAAACAATTTGTATTCTCCTTAATTGATATTATTATTTGTGTTCTTTTGGACACATACAATAAAACACATGATACTCTATAAATGTTGATAAGATTATATTCTTTTTACAGCCGACAGAATTACATGAAGCTCATTGTTGCTGCAGATGATAATCAGATGGCACAAGGATCTCTGTTTTGGGATGATGGAGAAACTATTGGTAAGTGTTCCACTTAGGAGTGTCAGGGGAATGTGTAATTTCCTTGGTTCTATCTTGCCACAGCAAAAATTTCAGCTGATGGACAGACCAGTGTTACAGCTTGGTGATACAGCTCAGTTACTGCTCAGTTTCATTTGGCAAGCAAAGGAAAATACATCCTTGAAGCATGAGGCTGGACCGACCCAAAAGAAGTGAAGAGAAGAGAAAAGAAGCCAGAGGCTCCTCTTTTTATACACTTTTTCTCCTCCCCTTGAGCCTGCCCTATGTAAATTGGGCTAGCCAGGAGGGCTATTTGCTTCACCTGCGGTTCTTACTCTGGTCCTCAGAACTTCCTTTGTTCTATTTTTGCAGGCTTTTTGTCTTTTAGCCACTGCTATTTTTTGGACCCCTTTTTCCTATTCTAACTGCCTAACATTCCCCCCTCAAGAGATGGGAGGCCCAATTCTTTGGGAATAAGGGCTTCCATCGAGGTATGTCTGGCTACTTCCTGCTGAGCTGGGATGGTAAGGGGTATTGGGCCTCCCCCTCTTGCTAGTCTCGAGCCTCAGAGTCCTTATAGTGGTGTCCATCTAAGGGTGAGTGATATTTCCCATAGTCGGGTGTAGTTTTATATGCCCTTGTTGAACTGGCACTGCGTGTTATAGCTTATGGACCTGGGCAGGACAAAATGGGTTACACAATTGATAATACATGGAGCAATCATAAGCAGCCTCAGTGTTGTGATAATAGGGATTAGTAGGGGCATTAGCCAGCTCCAAATCCTCCATCGCCAGAAGGATCTGCAAAGAGAGATTGTAGCCACCCTGAGAACTCTCCAGCTCATTCTTTGAGATCCTGTAGGATCTGAATGTTTTGTTTTTCTCAAGGACTGTGAGACTTTTTTATCTTTAGTTGGAGGTATTTACCCAGAAACAACATGTCTCATCCAAGATGGCTCAAGTCCCTCGTTGTTCAGGGATCAGGAGATCTATTCTCTTGTCTATTTTGGAGTACAACCCTTGCCAAGCTGTGTTGGCTCTGTAGACTATCCTGAGAAATTTTATCCCCAGAAACTTAATTTTGGGCTGTTCATTAGAATGGCACTTGTTTGTAGTCCTGAATAGGTATCTGGGGTCTCCCAGGGGCTCACAGGTGTATTAAGTGTCTTCTTCAGTTCCTCCATGGCTTGACTCATGAGTAGTGAATCCAGGAGTCGTATCCTGGTATCTTGACTGCTGGGGGGTAGAAAGTCTTACAGGGAAGGGGCCCTTCCATGTGGGCTGGAGTTGAGCCTTTGGGGACCCGTCTTTCCAGATTTTAGTTAGGACTTGAGTCCCTGGAGCATATAGTGGTGTGGTTCTTTAGAATCTTTTGGGTCCTGGTTGACACTCCATAAGTGTGTATCTTGTTGGAATTACCCAATGGACATGGTATGAGACTGGAGGGTCTGAGCCTCTGGATCTAGGAAGAGGTCATTGACATAAACAAATGGTCTCCCATATAGCATCTCATAAGGACTAAGACCAACCTGTTCCTCAGGGGCAATGTTGGTGTGAAGGAGAGCTATTGGTAAAGCCTCCTTCCTTCCCAGGGAGGTCTCCTGGGTTATCTTTTTAATCGCTGATTTTCAGAATTGTTTGGCTCTTTCTACTTTTCCTGAAGACTGATGCCTCAGGCACAATGGAGATAATAAGTAATGCCCAATGCTTTAGAGACCCCTTGGATGACCTTAGAAGAAAACGATGTCCCATTGTCCCTTTGTAATGATCTGGGCAGACCAAATCTCAGAATGATTTCATAGAGCAGTTTTTTACCACCTCTTCAGCCTTCTCAGTCTGGGGTGGGAAAGACTTCACTCCATCCTGTGAATGTATCTATCATGACTAATAGGTATTTATACCCTTGAGAAACTGGCATCTGGGTGAAGTCTTTCTCCCAATCTTCTCCTGGGTAGGTTACCACGTCATTGGGCAGGCTGGGCCAGCTGGGGTCTTCAAGCTCCTTGGGGGTTGTTTAACTGGCAACTGGAACAAGAGGAGACCACTTGTCTTCTAGTTATTTGGAGGCCTGTTCCTCTGAAGGACCTTTCTAGTAATCTTTGGAGGGCCTTTCCCCCTAAATCAATGGTGGCATGTAAGGAGTTAACCAACTTCCATTGAAGGTTCCCAGGCAGAAAAAGGAGTCCCTCCTTTTGGAACCACCCCATATGATCTTTTTGAAAGCCCTCACTCTTAGTTTTAAGACTCTCACCTTCAGCATATGGAGTTTCTGGCAAATTAGTCTGTGGATCTAAGGTGGCATCCCCTATTAGGTCACTGTTCTGTAATGCTGCTCTCTTAGCTGCCTGATCAGCTGCTTGGTTCCCTTGTGCTGCTTCCGTGTTCCATTTTTGGCGTCCTTTACAGTGGGAAACTGAAACCTCAATGAGCAGATAGACTGCCTTCAAGAGCCTAAGGATTTGATCACCATATTTGATTGGAGACCCTTGGGTGGTCAAGTGGCCTCTTTCTTTCCAAATAGCAGCATGTGCCTGTAGCACCAGAAAGGCATACTTGGAGTCAGTGTAAATGGCTACTCTTTTTCCTTTTCCCAGCTCTAAAGCTCAAGTCAGGGCTATGAGCTCAACTAATTGGGCTGAAGTAACTGATGGCAAAGGTTTAGCCTCTATGGTCTCAAAATTGGAGGCTACAGCATATCCAGTTCTTTTTCCATCCAAGACAAAGCTGCTTCCATCAGTGTACATAATTTCCTCAGGATTGGTCAGAAGATCTTCTGACAATCCCTCTCGGGGTTTTTTCCAGTGGTCCAAGGTTTCTAGGCAAGAGTGAAAGCAGGGGGAGCCTCTTTTCAGGAGGGGTAGGCAGGAGGGTAGCTGGGTTAAGAACCTCACAAGGGGATATAGTCAAGCCTGGATTTTCCATCAGCCCTACTTGATATCTGAGGATCCTTTGATCAGACATCCATAAATGGCCTCTCCCACTCAGGAGTTGTTTCACTTGGTGACTGGTAAAAATAGTTTGCCCTCAAAAGAGAGTTTTAAAGCATCTTCTAGCAGGACTGCAATAGCTGAAAAATTTCAAAGGCAGGGGAAGATCTCTTTCCAATAAGGGAGTAGGACACTCAAGGGCCACCAGAAACTGGTGGGAAAATATTTGTCCATTGCAGCAACAAAGAAATGCCCAGGTGAATCTTTTTGTAATTGCTTTTCCTGTAGCACCCAAAATAGTACAAGTTTTGGAGGAGAAGGCTCCAGAATAAGAGGTCAGGACAGATTAGATAGCCCCTGTTTCAACCAAGGAATTCTCAGACCTACCTGCTATATCCTGTTTCACCCTTGGCTCCAGCCCCATGATGGTTATCTGTGACAGATGGGCTAGCTGAAGTGGGCTGCTTCAGTCCTGTTGAACCATCATAAGGGAAGGCTGACACTTGACTTTGAGGCTCTTGGGTCCCAAGGGCAGAGTGCCACCCAATGTCCCAAATGATGGCATTTGTAGCAAGCCATTTTAGGAGACTTGTCACAATTTGGACACTTTGGCCCAATGTCCCACCTGTCTATAGTTGAAGTATTTGCCTCCTGCCTTGTCCTTTAAGGACTGGGTGTTTGCCATAGGGATTCCCTGGAGGACAGTCAGCACCTGGGCAGGCCTTGTCTCTTTCCTTTTCTCCCTTTCCTGGGCTTGGCCCCTCCCTTTCCTGTTCTCTGTTATAAAATATATGGTGGCTGTATTGGACCTTCTCATCTAAAGAGGCAGCAGGGTCCTGCTGCTGTAGCTGTTGTTAACTTTATCCTGATGTCTGATGCACCCTGGGACAGGGATTTGTCCTTTAAAATCACCTGTCCCTCTTAAGAGTCTAAGTCCAAATTGGTAAACTTTGGAGGGCCTTTTTTAGCCTTTCCAGAAAGGCAATGGTGTTCTTGTTGGGCTCTTGAGTAATCAGGCATAGCCAATTACTTTTTGCTGGGCTGCTTTTAGTCCTGCCTTTACACAGATCAGAAAATGATCCCTTTCTCAGATGTGCTCAGGGTTATTATAATTCCCATATTATGTATTACTATAATTCCAATTAGGACCTAATGAGGGGACCGCAGTTTCTCCCACTGGGTATTTATCGCTTGACCTGTCAAGCCCCTAGCATAACTTCAGTCTTCCTTTAAGACCCCAGCATGCTCAGGATCAGTAAAATTTGACTAAATATGACTATGATGTCCTTCCACATCAAATCAAAGGGTAAGGTAATATGTTGGAATGTATCTGTATATTTGCCTGGGTCATCTGTGTAGCTTCCCAGGTCTTGTTTGGTCTGTCTTACTTCTAAGAGGAAGAAGGGCTTATGGACCCCAGTTGGTCCGAATTCTCCTCCAGTTTCAACTAAGGGACATACTCGAGTTGGCTTTTGTGGAGGGGGTGCTCCTGGATATGGGGGCACGTTTGAATACAAGGAAGGAGCACCAAGCAACTCAGGAGCCATGGGAGGTGAGCCTTCATGGGGTGGGGGGGGGGGGGGCGCTTTCTTGTCTTGGTTGTCTGTGCCTAACACCATTTGCCTAGTAGGCTAACTTTTAGGACATACAACAATCCCATATTTAAGACAGAGTTCCTTCACATCTCTTAGTCGGATGAAAATTTGGGCAGGGTATCTCTGTCCATTTCCCTTGTCTTTTGCAGAATAAGTCTAGCTGTGGGATCGTATTTAATTTAAACTTCCATCCTCAGTCAAGTGTTCCTTATCCCCCCAGAGGATACCATGGCCACGCAGTGGAACAAAAGAATTTTAAGCGACTTCTCCTTAAGGTTAGAGGATTGAACAGCTTCTGGTTACCAAGGATGCATCTCAAGGATGTCTGTCAGGAAGTGGATTGTTTTTTTCCCACCTGAAAGATAGTGATGACAGGGAGGAAAAAAAAAAAAAAGTCTAGGCCTCCTTCTATTTTTATGGGTGAACTTCCTTAGTGGTGAATCTTTCTGAAACTTATCCTACCCAGTTCTGTTGCAACCTGAGAGCCAGGCTTCTCCAGTTTAGAGTGCAGGTCCCCAGGCAGGCTGAGACATGACAGCCTCCTGAAGATCAACTCCCCAGGCAGGTCGAGGCATGTTGGCCTCCTGAAAATTGGGTTCCTGGGCAGGTCGAGACATGGCAACCTCCTGGAACCCCTGGACTGGCAGATCTCTGAGCAGATTGAGGAGTGACAACCTCCCAGGGACCAGATCCCTATGCAGGTTTAAGCAGATCAACCTCCTGGGGCCCCAGGCTGGAGTTGGGTGTCTCCAAGATATCCAGCATGAATAGTGCTGCGTAGGATTAAGGGGTTCTAATCTTAACTCATTGCTGGTTTGTCCACCATGGATGGGAATAGATACCGTGATGTAAAGCAGCACAAGCCTGTGGCCTGAGACTGGGAACCTGGGGAAATAGCCATAAGCCTTATCCTGTTATTGCTCTGAGGGAAGGTAAGTCACTGATTTCTTCCTTTAGTCCTATAAGAACAGTTTAGGGTGTTTCTAATGGTAAACATTTCATTGTCATAGACCCACTTTAGGTAATAATAAGTAATGGCAAAGGATTGGGTTATCTGGTTCTGTTAGAGGCATTAAGAATATTTTAATCATAAGCGGGGTGGAGCAATGGTGCCTACAAAGGGGCAGGATTCTGGTTGTAGGAGTTAGTAAGTGGCTTAAGAACAAATTGGTAAGAGGAAACAGACCAGATGTTCCATAAAAGTGGAGTGGAGATTTGATCTGGGGGTACATTTGTAAATTTAGGAGAAGAGTGGTAAGGGTTTGGGCCCAGTCTGCAGGGCAAACTTCCAAGGTGGCAAACATTATCCCTGAAAGCTGAATTGCTCTTAAAGGGATGCCAACAGACAGACTTCTAGCAGGCATTGTGTGCCTGTCACCAGCCCTAACGAGCCCACTGAGAGATACTGTTGTTGCACATGTTGTAGGAAACACGGAAGATGAAGGCCAGAATATCTAGAGAGATTGGATATTATACAGTATTTCCCTCCCAAAGGCCAGCTATTTTCTGGTTTTCCCTCTAGGAGATTGTAGAGGCAACATTGTGGGCCATTATGGGGCTCAGGAAAAGAGCATGAAACAGGAGTGAAGGGAGCGGGGTACAACCTTTGAAAGAATGACATAGCCCAAGGCCTAACATAAACTGATTACAGTCAAATGGGTCCAAGATGACACACAAGTCGAATTTAACTAAACCTTGCTTCTCAATCTGCAAGCTAAATGATACACCCTGAGGTATCAGGACTGTTCCAAGGCATTGTCAAAAGACTGAGGAGTGGGTGGTTCCCCAATTGTTGGAATGATCCTCCTACTCATTAGCATATGAAATCACCCAGCTCTGGAAAACTAACCACACCGTGTTCCATGGCCACAGCACTGGAACTTGCCCTCTGCGGAGGCCCACACCCTGTGAAGTGTACTCTTCTCTAAATCCAAGCAAATCCACCTCTTACCTATCGCTGTGTCTCTCACTGACTTTTTTTTTTTGCAATGAGACATCAAGAGTCTCAACTCATTAGGTCCTAAGACCAGGCACTGTGCATTTTGGCTAGGCTCAAATCCCAGTCATATGCGATTGACTGACTTAGCATAGCACAGAGTCGCTGCCATGTAGATTTGAGTCCCAATCTTAGGTAATCAGTTTCAAGTACAAACTTTAGAAATAGATGATGACCTGCCCAGTACTTTGTAAACAGTTGCATAGATGGAGAGTGGAGCTGAAGGACAGGAGGAAAAAACAGTGGGAAAATCGTGCCGAGGAATCCCCTTCATAACCTACTGTAAAATTTGCTAAATACTTGACCTGTGCTCACAGTTTTAATTGTATTGATCCTAGGCACAAAGCAGGTTAAGGACAGAAGAACCCCCACTTGCTTGGGCAACAGCTATTAAGTAGCCCTGCCAGAGTCCCTCAGTTGCACAAACTGCTGCTCGCTTGTTTGCAAGGGGTTCAAAGAAACATTTCTCGAAGAAATGAGAGATTGTAAAGGAATTAAGTGTGGTGACCCAAGGACAAAAGAGCAGATAAAACCAAGGAGGATCTTGGAATGCAGGAATGGAAAAACCAGACCCTTATCATCCTTCCCTCCCCCATGTTGTAACTATTAACAGATTTCAAGTCCTCCTGAGCAGTATAACCTGTTTCCCCTCCTACCCCATAGGGAGAAGATATTTGCCTTGCTCTTCCCCACCCCCCACCCAGTATATGTGCCTCATCCAATCAGCAAATGACCCACAAGACCCCTATCTGACTCCTTGTGCCCTGGGTATAAAAGTGGTCTAAGGACCCCTGTTCAACATTGATTCTCCCTTGAGCTGGCCCACTGTGCTAACAGTATCTCCCACTCTAATAAGCTTTATTCTCCTCTCATTCTGCCTCACGTCTGGTAATTTTTTTCTGACCCACACCCAGACCACAACATTAAGATTTTGTTAGCCATGTGTCCTTCCAGCCATAAGATCGAGGACCTCCTACTTTAATCCCTTAACAGGGTCTTTCAAAATCTGAGACTGAGCCACGTGAGCTTTCTGCCAAGTTTGTTTTTGCTGTCCTGGTTTCCTGCACACTGGGCTTCCTGTCAGTTCCACTGTGCTGGGTTTTCTTTGCATTCAACTTCCACCATGGGAAGTTGGGCTTCTGCTGTGCTTGGTCTCTGCCTCGCAGGGGCCAGACCGAGGTTGTTTCAGCCAGGTTAAATCTGAGAAACAGCAGATGTCAGGGGAGTGTGCAATTTCCTTGGTTCTGTCTCACCGCAGCAAAAATTTGAAGCAACGATGGACCAGTGTTAGAGCTCAGTATTACAGCTCAGTTACAGCTCAGTTTTATTTGGCAAGCAATGGAAAATACATCCTCAAAGTGTGAGGGCAGACATGAGCGCAGGCCCACCCAAAATAAGCAAAGAGAAAAGAAGAGAAGCCAGAGGCTCAATTTTGGCTCCTCTTTTTATACACTTTTTCTCCTCCCCTTGAGCCTGCCCTATGTAAATTGGCCTAGCCAGGAGGGCTGTTTGCTTCACCTGAGGTTCTCACT
The DNA here is from genome assembly GCF_019320065.1 of Cervus canadensis. Taxonomy (NCBI): domain Eukaryota; kingdom Metazoa; phylum Chordata; class Mammalia; order Artiodactyla; family Cervidae; genus Cervus; species Cervus canadensis. Next base: position 76,783,536 of record NC_057392.1, read on the forward strand.
CCGGTCCTCAGACCTTCCTTTGACCTATTTTCATGGACTTTTTCCTTTCTTTGTCTTTTAGCCATTGCTATTTTAGACTCCTTTTTCCTACTCTTAACTACTGAACAGGAGATTAAATATAACTTATAACATCCATACTATCTCACATTATTTTTTCGTTACCTATTATTGTGCTTTGGAAGTTGATTTAAAAAAAAGCCAATAATGTTATTGAGAGCTAAAATAGTTTAATAAATAGTTGAATCAACTTAAAAATAGACTTACAAGTATTTAAAGATGTTCTTCTTATCCTAAATATATGTAATCCCTATGAACAACGTCTAGATAACAAAGAGATTTGTGTAGACAGGGATGGTATATTGATTATCTTTGTATTCCCAGAAGTTAGCCAGTTCTGTTTGCATAATAGACATTCAGTATGTGTGAGGTCAGCTGAGTTGAAAAGCCACATGTGCACATATTGACGCACAACAGATGCCTTTAAAACATGAGATAGTTCAGAAACAAATTTAAACTTAGTCTGTGTGCTTTATGGCTATAGATTTTGTGTTTTTCTTTTCTTTCTTTCTTTCTTTTTGTTTTTTTTTTAATGTTCTACAGTTTTTTACATGAAAAATTTGAGGATTTAAATTTAAATCTTTATTCCATGGCTATTCCTCAAAATCAGACTGAACTGCTAAACTTTCAGCAGTGTGTGCTCTGCTTCCTGAATAGTTTGTAAAGAATGGATATTCTAAGGCCATCCAAATTCCATTAAGTTAAGGAGAGGCCCAGAAATCTGCCGTTGAGTCAAATGCCCCCAGGTTATTATTTCACTGTTAAATAAACACTGTTAGAGGATTAGCAGTGTCAGCTCCCTTAGATGGGGATCTGAGCATTCTCTTGACATGTATCTTAGTCATAGCAACTAACATGTGTGTGGAGCTGTAGGACAGTTTACTACAATTTAAATACATTATCCATAGATGAGAGATTTTTCATTAATAGCAAAGACATCTTTCTTTCATCTTTTCAGGTTAATCATAGTTAATATTCTACAACTATAAGAAACAGGAATCTGTTTATAAGTAATCCATATCAGAAAGTGATATAAGAATCATATGGTAATAAGCAAGCCTCAAAATAAATAAATAAATAAATAAGCTCTTCCTAGTATTTTGTAACTTAGAAGGTGAGTAGCTCAACTGGTATTAGTTAAATAAAATCCTATGTTTTCAGAGCCCTGAACTTCATTAACACATTAACTGAGGTTCTACAAAGTTTACAGCCTTTTTTCTTCACTAAGAGGCACTGTGAATTTGCCTACAATTCTCCTGGGGTGTAAAGTTTAGTTATGCATAATATGCAGGCTTGTCTTGGGATATTTGAATCTCACTCTCTAGCAAATTTAGTTAATTCATTTTAACAGTAAGGGAGACAAGGCTTCTCTTAGCTTTTTTTTTATACAGCTCTTTCTATCAAACTAAGATATAGATGAAAGAACTTGATAAAACCTTTACTCTGTTTAAGTTTCATGGCAGATTTTTCTTTTGTTTTATCACTGGGAAGTGAGCAGAATTCATATATTTCTCTATGTTCTCTTTATGCAAACATACAAAGTTGTTCTGACCCATTATATCTACTATCTTGGTTATATGTCACAGTCTCAGTATATTTGCTATAATTAACTATAAAGGTTTCAGCAAATCCTCTGAAATTTCTTAAGTGAACAGCAACAACAATACATAGCAAATGCTTGGAATCTTCGGATCCGAATGCTTGGATCAGAGTCTCCGAAGAAGTTTTCTCTTATAGCAGGCTTGCCAGCCTATCCAATAAAATAGATATCTAAATCATTTTTTCTTCTAAGTACATTTAAATTTTAAGGAATACTACTGAAACTGTAAAAATGTGTTTTGGGAGGCTCCAAGCAACTCCAGTTCTTTATGTTTCAGAGCAGAAAGTATTAAGCAAGAGGATCATTGATAAGATGCAAGAATAAGACTCTTGTGAGGTGTATAAGCAGGTGGGCACGACGGTGTTGCACTGAGAACTTAGTGGGCTACTGTCTTATAATCAAAGGAGAGGTGGGGAGGAAGAAAAGACCACGTTTTTCCTCATTCTTGTGTAGACATCAAGCTCCCAACATCAGCTCCTCCTCCACGTCAGGCAAGGGAGGGAGTTTTCTTGTCCCTGCATGGTCAAATGAGAACTGTCATGGCACAATGGAAATGAGTAAAAAAGGGTAACATACTAAAATATAATAAATTATCTCAGGTTTCAGTATAACATCATCTTTTCCTTATATTTTTGTTTTTAGTGTGTGCAGAAAAGCTTGTCCTGGGAATCATTAACTTACTGATCTTACTGAGAAGGGTGTGGGTTTTACTCCACTACTGTTTTATTATTTCGGGCCATGTCTCATGCTTACATTGTATGGTTTTGTTGCTAAGCAAGCCTGCTTGATTTTGTAGTTAAGCAAAATCACTATTTTCCTGAGTGATCATTAGCTTACAGGATTTTTTTTTTTTTTTTTTACTTAAAATTCCCTAGTGGAATTAACTATTTAATCATCTATTTGGTCCTTTTCCTCTGTCCCAATCACTTCTATTTGTAGACATGTATTTTTCTCAAAGAACAAGCAAAAAAAGATAAAGCAAAATAAATTTATTTTGAAATGTGGGTATATTAAGTAAATTTTGACTGTTCTAGTTAATAAGGTTGTAGTTTAGTAAAATAATTTGTCCTACTCATCTTAGTGAAACAGACATATGTCTACCCTGAAGTAAGATCATATGTGGTATCTCTCTTATTCATTAAAAACAAAAAAAAAACTGCTCATATGCTCTTAATAGCTGTCACTTTTGCTTTCTTTTATCTCATAGATCTGTACTTAAAAATTGCTCTTGAAAACTTGTTATACTTATGTATTTTAAAATTAGTCTAAATTTTTTGCCTCAAAATGTGTTATTTTATAGTCATATATGAATTAATCTGTTTATAGAGAAAAAAGTTTACAGAAAATATGTTAATTTTAGTATAAACAAAATTATTCTCAAATTAAGCATTTTATTTTTCAGAGAATTAATGAATACAAAGCTGGCATGTGTAATGGAAGAGGGAATTAAAATTTGTTACTTTTTTCAACATTATCCTAATACTTGTTTTCATCATGCCTTTTACTCTACTTTTGCCTTTCTGTCTTACACGTTTGTTTGGTTTTATGTATGAACACAATCATAGAAATCAGAGAAAACTGGACATAAGTTCAGACTTGATATTAATTAGTTGTTTCACTTTGAGCTATCTATTTAACTTCTCTGGGACTCATTTCTCTCTTCTATACAGTAGGAAAAATAATAATACATCTCTTACAGCATTGTGATAAAGTACTTAGAATTTGACAGATACTAAATAAATTTTAGCTCTAAGATTACGTTTTCAATTGATTTTCAATATGGCAAGACTATACCTAATTCAAAGTGATGAATATAAAGCCTATGTTTTATCCGTTTGATTTTAGTTGTCCTGTTAATAATCTCTGACAATGAAAACTTTTCTCAAATGACACTAGGATAAGTTGCCATCATATTCTTTTTCCTTTATATTGTTATTCTCAGCCATCAAGATGGCCGGGAAGTGTCGATGATTATCACACCTAATTCTGTTTATTCTTATACTTCTTGCACCCTCCTAGAGAAGTGTTTAGACCTGTGTCTCCTCTAGAGTTACTCTCCCCCACACAAACACGCACACATCAGTCTACCCGTCCATGTAGGACTCTGTCTACATGGATACATGACATATTCTTTATATTTCAGTGCTCCTCAGACTGTGTTTGAATAAGATACATAAACTTAGACAGAATTAAATATACATTGATGGTATTTGGTATCCTTTGTACTGTGAAAGAAAAGCAAAATATGCTAGTATTTACTATAGATTATTTTTTGGAAATATAAATACATTACTCTTTTTTTCCCTATAGACACTTATGAAAGAGACCTATATTCCTTGGTACAATTTAATTTAAAGAAGGTATGTATTCATTACAGATCATTTATATGCAATTGTGTTAAATAATATTTGAAGTTTTATGCCATGTTTTGTATTTACATACTATATATGTTATATAATATACCTCTTTTCAAATATATGAATACACAATCTGTATACTATGAAATATTGATACATTTTGGTTAACAGATATATGTTTTTTAAATATTTAATGGGGCTTCCCTGGTGGCTCAGTGGTGAAGAATCCACTTGCCAATGCAGGAGACATGGTTCAATCCCTGGGTTGGGAAGATCCCTTGGAGGAGGGCACGGCAACCCACTCCAGTATTATTGCCTGGGAAATCACATGGACAGAGGAGCCTGGCAGGCTACAGTCCGTAAGGTCGCAGAGTCAGACATGACTTACCAACTAAACAACACCAACAAAAGATTTAATTGCTTTTACTAGATGAAGTGTTCAAATGATTTCTTTTTCTTTGTCTTCATAGACCATCTTGACAAGCACTATACTGAGAAATGGTTACATAAACAGAAATGAAATGAGGCTTGGATATATCCACATATGGGGGAAAGAAAAGATGCGTGTTAGTGAGGTTACTCTCATACATAACGGAAATAAAGAGTCTGTTAATTTTACTGAAGACCCAAACCTGGAGGTAATTGACAGAAGAAAATGTTTCTTTTGAAATGGAACTATTCAAAATATCTATGTGAACCTCTTACATTTCTTATACCTAAATATATATATACATGTATATAACTATTACTGTCTTTATTTATTTATTTTCATTAAACTTTCATACCTATTTCTATATTATCATCCTTGGTAACTTGTCATATAAATCAACCTAATGGAATCTATTTTATAATTGTTCTGACATAATCAAAGCAAAAGTAACATTAAATCTCTAAATTATTTTCATCCCTTTATGGTAAAGTACCTCAAAACCTGATACTTATTCTAAAACAAAATGCTCACATTTGAACATTTAATATGTCTTGGATAAAATATACTTGAAAGCTCTTTCAAAATGAATAGAATTATCTATTAGCATCTACAAATAATATGACATATAGCACAAGGATATGATTCAAACATTAAATAAGGAGTCAGGATTCTTATGTTAAACTCCCTTTGCTGCTAGTAATGAACTTTTTACTTTGAGTAAATAATTCCAGTGCTTCTTTTTCTTTCTTATTAAATAAGAATATGCAAGTAAACAATCTCTTAAACTGTTTCTCATCCTAAATTCTACAAAAATAGATTTCAAAGAACATATATTTAAGAATCCATGAATTGTTTTGTTTGATCCAAGTTCAAGGCTACACCTATACTGCTAAAACTTTGAGTGTGTGTACACATACCTGTTTTGTGTTTAAAGCTGAATGAAAACAATGGGCTTTTAAATCAACTGACCACTTTACTAAACATAATTTACAAAACAGCTAGCTGTTTGGCTGACTACAACTGAAAAAGAAAATACTTGTGTCATGGACACATTTTTAAGTTTGCATAAATTTTACAAGATGAGAAAATTGAACAGTACCTGAAAAGTCATTTCATCCTGTTGAAATTTAACATCTATCCTATTATTACTGCTATCCTATAGGCAATCAGAATTTCCCTTTTCATATATAACTAAGTCTTAATGACTACTTTGACATTAAATTTCTTTAAACTCTATTGAGTTTGAGAAATTAGAGTTCTATGTATTTTGTGTCCACCCATGGTAAAATAAAAGTTGATAACTTAGCACCTCACCCCCATTTTTTATTCTTAAAATTTTACTGGTTTATAAAATTCTAAAGTATGGGAATCAGTGATTTAGCCCAGTGAGATTAAAGAATGATGGTTTCCCTTATTTATTTTCTTGTTCTTTATTTACTACTTCTATGGTGAAAAATAAATCTCACAACTTTTATTGTAAAACTAAATACAGTCAGTTAAGCAATGTCAAATAAGATATTTTAACATACCAAGTATTATTTCAAGTTAATTTTGACCAAATACTTGACATTAAAAAAATCACTATTTATAAAGAAAAGTTCATTCCACTGCTTTCAAACATTCACAAAGAATTTTAAATACTAAGAATAATTTTTAATATTTTATAATCTCAATGATTCTAAAAGAAGATGTTAATTTTATTAAAAAATGGAGCAATCCCTTCTAAGTGCATTTAAATAAAACAAATATTTATAAACACCTGTTTTCTAAGGTTTCATAGATATATGGGAAAAGGAAGGAGTGATCACTTTCTTTCTCTATCTTGGTGACCCTTGCCCATGGGTGTGGGAATTACATACAAAAGATGATTTAATTGCTGTATCAGTGCAATTTTAAAAATATTTACCTAGCAACAATTACGCCTAGTTGCCATCTGTGCAGTTATTAAGAGCTATGAGATGCATGGGTTGTTCTTCACATTTGATATAAAAGAATTTTGTTAGGTTTTGGTATAAGATGGATCAGTTTCAAATCTGGCTGTTAGATACTAAGAACATTATTTACTTTTTACGTTTTATACTCTTCTACTATAAAGTGTGGGAAATTCTAAGGTGCTTTAATAAAGAATAAATTGTATTATGTCCCTACATGCATTCTTGGTATTTGGTTAGCATTAAAGGAGTGCTCGGGACTTCCCTGTTGGCTGAGATGGTGAAAGCGTCTGCCTACAATGCGGGAGACCCGGGTTCAATCCCTGGGTCAGGAAGATCCCCTAGAGAAGGAAATGGTAACCCACTCCAGTATTCTTGTCTGGAAAAATCCCATGGACGGAGGAGCCTGGTAGACTACAGTCCATGGGGTTGCAAATTGGACATGTGCAAATCGGACACAACTGAGCGACTTCACTTCAAAGAAGTGCTCATTTTCTTCTTCTTCTCTTGCATATTTGATGATTGCATCCAACTCTCTGAGCTAAAGGCACTGAGAGTCATGTGAGTGTATCAGAGCAATGGAAAAGTCTAGTGAGTTCATTGTATTACAGATGATTATTTAAGTACAGCTGCTTCATTAGTCACCCCCCTACTTAGTCCCTATATGGTCTGATAGAGATTCTCTCCAGTGAAAGAAAGTAACATACATGTAATGAAATCATTGGCAATAAATTCAGCATAAAGCCCTTTGAGACTGATGTAAAAGAAAGCATATTACTAAAATCTAAATTCTGTGTGTAGATGACTGGATAATATTTGAGGGCAGAAAGCATAGAGGTATATGTAGTGCAATTATAATTGAGTATTTCAGAGTCATAGAGAAAGAGAAAAGTAGTAGAAATAAGAATAACTGGTAAATAGTCTCAGTTTTTTCTGATTGTGTTTTGACAGCTATTCTCCCTCTTTGAGACTTATTTTCATCATCTGTATAATGGGTGGGTTGGCAGGAAGTACTAATGAAATGGTTGCAAACTCTCTGAAGTAAAAATTCATCAAAATGGGAAAGAAAAACAAGCTATAATGTGTTTACTTATAGAGCATTTATTTATGGAGTTAGTTTTTGTTGAAAAAAAAAACACAGTTCTGATTAAACAATTAATTACTGTCTTTGTTTTTTTCTTTTTTAAGATATTAAATATTGATCTAACAGGGAATAATGTTACTCTAGATGAACCAATAGAAGTCAACTGGTCATGAAGATCACCATCAGTCCCAGTCGTCAAAGAGAAATTAACATCTGGATTTGTTTCACCACAATACTTATAATTTACCCTCTTCACTTGTTTCTTATATTGTGTAAAGTATGATTTTAAAAACATCTATCTAAAGTTATCGCAGAGTGTTCATCAATGTTAATACTAATTTTATAATATTAATATGGCCTAGTTTCAGTTTTTAAATATATTTAGTAGAATTTAATGGTTCTAGTTGCTTTTACTAAGTATCAACTGAAACTGTAACCTAATTACTAAATACATATGTCTGTAGCTAGGATATAGTTAAAACAGGTGATTTTTGAATTAAGCAAAAATTTTGTAATTTTATATGACATTTTCTTCAATGTTTACTAGATATAAGTTACATACCACCAATTGTCATCAGATTTAATTATTTCTTACTTTGTACATTTAACTAGAAAACAAAAAATAAAATGTATATAAATATAATTAATGTACATTTTTCTTTACTTTCCAAAAGGAAAGGAAATTGTCTTAGTTTGGGTTGCTATAAGAATTTACCATAGATTGTGTGGCTTAAAGAATAAAAATGTATTTATCACAGTTCTGGGAAGTTTGAGATCAAGGCACCAGCAGATTTGGTGTCTGGTGAGGGCCCTCTTTCTTCTTTGCAGACAGCCAGTTTCTTCTTGTGTCCCCACATAGCAGAAAGCAAAGAGAAAGGATCTGAGCTCGCTGACATCTCTTCTTGTAGGACATTATTTCCATTAATGAGGGCTCCACTCACATGACTGTATACGTCCCAAAGGCGCAATCTCCAGATACCAACTTGTCAGAAATTAGGGATTCAGCATATGAATTTGGGGGAGGGGGACACAAGCTTCAGGCCATAGCAGAAATCCAGATTTCTTCCTCTAGCTTTCCTTTATGGATAGGAGATAAAAACATTACTATCTATTTATCTAATTAGCTGAATAAATTACCTTAGCTCATTCATTCTGGTTGAATGATTCTCTAAGTCATGATTTAAAATAATATTCATTAGTATTGGAAATGACCCTGATGCTGGGAGGGATCGGGGGCAGGAGGAGAAGGGGACAACAGAGGATGAGATGGCTGGATGGCATCACCGACTCGATGGACATGAGTTTGAGTGAACTCCAGGAGTTGGTGATGGACAGGGAGGCCTGGCATGCTGCGATTCATGGGGTCTCAAAGAGTTGGACATGACTGAGTGACTGAACTGAACTGAACTGGTATTTTTTAACACTTAGGTTTCTTTGAATCTACTTAACCAACTAATATCTGGAACAATATAATTTTTCCTAATTAAAAAATTTTGAATGTTGTTATAATTGAAATATTAAAATAATTTATAACTCAGAATCGTTCGGTCACACGTTCAGTTTTGTCTAACTCTTTGCAACCCCATGGACGGTAGCCCACCAGGCTCCTCTGTCCATGGAATTTTTCAGGCAATACTGGAGTGGGTTGCCATTTCCTACTCCAGGAGATCTTCCCGACCCAGGGATTGAATTCACATCTCTTGTGTCTCCTGATTTGGCAGGTGGATTCTTTACCACTGAGCCACCAAGGAAGCCCCCTTGTTACATTTGATGTTAGCCAAAAGACTCAGAATACAAGGATGCCATAATGATAATGATGGCTACAATCCAAAACACAAGAAATATGTGTTGGAGAGGATGTTGATAAAAGGAAACTTTGATAGACTGTTGGTTAGTGGGTGATAAATTAGAAAGAAGTACATACATATGATTTTGAATAAATGTAAAGAAAGTGGCTTTTTTATCACATAGATTTGAGAAAGTAATTCTAGATGAGAAGAAATACACAATTAAGGGAGGAGCAAGCTAACTGGTACCAAGATCTCTGCAGAGAACAAAATATACTTATATACTTAGTCTAACCACAGTTAATATTTTTATTAAGTTACATCAAAGGTGTGAGAGCAACTGCACATTACATACTGAGGACTCTCCCTGGGAGATCTTCTGGTTCAACTACGTAGGAAATGTTGAGACATCTTTTGAGCAGTTGAAAGATTGCAGAGGAGATTGTGGTGTTTTTATCTTTTGTCACTACAAATTTTATGAATACAAGTTTCAAAATTGATACAGTTTGCATAACATCAGGGGAAATGAAACATTATATTACTACCCTATATATGCTTTACTTTTCCAGATAACAACTCTTAGACTCCAGAGCTTGCATGTAGTCACAAACTAATCAAAAAACAAATCTCACAGTCTCTCTTGAGAGCATGTATTATATCTTATGGTTCAGTTCAATTCAGTTCAGTCGCTCAGTCATGTCCAACTCTTTGCGACCCCATGAATCTCAGCATGCCAGGCCTCCCTGTCCATCACAAACCCCTGGAGTTTACTCAAACTCATGCTCATCGAGTTGGTGATGCCATCCAGCCATCTCATCCTCTGTCTCCCCCTTCTCCTCCTGCCCCCAGTCCCTCCCAGCATCAGGGTCTTTTCCAATGAGTCAACTCTTTGCATGAGGTGGCCAAAGTACTGGAGTTTCAGCTTCAGCATCAGTCCTTCCAATGAACACCCTGAGTACTATAGGTTGCAGTTGTCCAAAAGAAATCTTCTTCTCTTCTCAAAATTTAAATATTTCTCTTCTTATAATTTCTTTAAATGAAATTGTTGGAGAAATTATTTGAAGTTTATTCTTTCATAAAATTCATTTTCTTCTGCTTCTTGTCTATTTGTATAGCTCCTTGTTATATTTTTAGGTATTTCAGTAATTCTGGAAATTATCTGAATAGTTGGATGTAAGTTTATTTCCTTTCAAACTTGACATATCATATAGGACTTGAAATTATCAGCCATTTGATCAAATAATTATTTCCTTAATTACCCGGGTCTTCCATATTTTGTTCCTGATGTATGTTACTGCCATATCTGACTAAGCTTTTTCTCTTATAATATATGTAATTCATTTCTTAATGTCCTTTTAGTAAACATTTTAAAGATGTTTGATATAATTTTATGTTTACTATGGATATGAAAATTGCTTCACTTTTTGTATGAATACTAATTATATGTAGTGACCACATGTCATTTTATTTTAAAATGAGATTACAATGAAATGGGTTAATTGGAAAAAAAAAATCTATTACTTTATTTTAGTCCTTTCATCACTGTGGACTTTATAACATCATCAACTAATATTTCATTTCTCAGCACTGAGTTTGGGAAAAAATTACAGCTCATGTAGGTGACATCCTTACTTGAAACATCTGATATATTATGATATAATATTCAAAGAAGTCACAGTGTATGAATTGAGAAAAATAATTATCTAGAAGTACAGTAAGATTAAATAGCATTGAATCAAAACATGTACTCTTAAATTTCATCTGATGTGATAGTTGAAATGTGAAAGCTACTATCAATACACAGATGTTATGGTAAGATAAATTTTAAGAAATTGGAAGTAAGATGTCTCTCAAATCAACATGCAATGGTTCAGAGCAGAAATATGTAAATTAACTTTAGAGGCATTCCATATCCCTCAAAGGCTCGCTACATCCTTTTCCCTTCATAGGTATTTACTCTACCTCCTACTCATTCTCTTGGCCATTTCAGATTCACAGTCAGCAAATGACCAGATCCTTCCACTACTCAGAATATTCCCTCTGCACATTTTGTTATCCTTAGTGGAAGCTTGACTGATCCCCCATGGCCCTGCTTCTCTGTTGCTTTATTGCTTCAACCTTCAGCAATCTGAACCTCCGGGACAGATCTCCATGCGGGCTTCACACCTGTGTATGCAACTCTTTTCAGTAGTTCTTCGGACATCTCACAAGCCCAGCAAATGTGAACTTTTCATATCTGAATTCACAATCTTCCCCAACTTCTCAACTCCACTTTAACTGCCAAACTAGCTCTTCATCCACTCCTTTTCACTTCAGAAAATGGCCCCACCATTCACCCAGTATCTCATGCCAAAATTAGGAGGTCATTTTTGACAGTGATTTCTTCTTTATACCCCAGAACTAATATGTCCCCAAATTTTGTGGACTCTAGGTCCTAAATTTTTCTTTCAACTCTTTATCTCTCTAGCTCCTCTAATAGTACAAGTCATTTTTATGGCTCATCTGGAATACCATAATAGCCCATTAATTGCTCTATCTTCCTCAGTTTCCTCAATTCTTGCCCTCCCCGGCCATTCTCTTTACAAAAGCCAACATGTTTAATAAAACAAATAAAATTACATTGCCATCATGCTTGCTCATCAATGGCTTCCCTTTTCTCTTAGGGTGGAAATAAAGCCTTCACCATGAGCCTTCCTGATATGGTATAGTTCTGGTTCTCCATACTCACCTGGTGTACACTATCCTTCACTTTCCCTGCTTCAATTATACTCATCTTCTTTGTGTTCCTAGAAATGCTATGCTTCTTCCAACTTGAGACATTTGAACATACTCTTCTTTATGGACACTCCCCTCCCCGCCTCATGGGGCATGGCATGCAATATCTCCATGGGGTAAGAAATGACAACCCACTCGAGTATTCATAACACTAAAAATTCCATGCACAGAAAAGGCTGGCAGGCTACAGTCTATGGGGACACAAAGAGTCAGACACAACTGAGGTACAACACGGGTGAGCATGCGTATTTCAGCTCCCTGTCCAGGGAACAAACGCAAGACCCCTACAGTGGAGTCTTAACCACTGGACCACCAGGGACGTCCCTCTATGGGCACTTCTTGTTCTCTATGTGTAATAGCACATCTGATTCCCTCACTTCCTTTAGGTGCTTGACAGTGGTTGCCTTCTCAATGAGGTCATCCCTGATCACACTGCGTTACTTCCTACCCCCCTTCAATGGTTCATCTTTAGCACCTTTTACCGTAAAACATACTATAATGTTTATTCATGTATTTGTCTACCTGTTTGTCTACCTGCCCCCAGAATGTAAGCTCTTTGATGCCCAATGCCTAGAAAAGCACCTGCTAATGAATAGATAATGAATATTTTTGGAGAAAATAATTCACCTTCTTTAACTCTCCTGACAACACAACATTTATATAATTGTCTCTATTTTTTTTTAATGCGTAATCTGACAGTGAAGGTCAGCCAGCATGCAAGTGGCAGAACAGTGATTTGAATCTCAGCTATTTTCGGTGCAAGGTATTCTGGTTTGGTACTCTCGCATGCATTTGCTTGAATCAGGAGTGGCAGAAAAGAAGGTGTTTCCTCCAAAAGAATGCTTACTATTTTACATAGACATTCATTATTTTGATTTTAAATAATGTCTTTTATAAAGAAACAGCAATCAGTATTATTTACCTTGGCACTAATGGGTTTCTGCATATAATTAGACATGTCTGTGGTAAAATTTAGCTGGCCCAAGGAGCATTCTCACCCTCTGAAACATCAAAACAAAGAAAACATTTGCATTTGACATGCTGAAAATATGGATACTTCCTTTTTCAGTTCAATACATTCTAATAGGTGTAAATTGGTTTAAAACAGAATTCAGAAATGTGTTTTTTTCTCTTTAAATACTGTTAATTATTAAAATAGACATTTTCTTAATAGAAACACAAATTTCCTTGCTAGGAATAATGATGTGAAATGAAAACTTTGGAAACTACGTCCTACATTCAGTATTTACAATATTGAAGTCCCCTCAAAACACTGCCACAGCTATCTTCACAACAATTACTATAGCAAATATATTTTTTGGGGGGAAAAATTGGCATATTTGCTCAAATAAGATCATAGAAATCAGATAGTAATCAGATAGAGGAAAACAATAGATGGGAAAGACTAGAGATCACTTCAAGAAAATTAGAGATACCAAGGGAACATTTCATGCAAAGAATAAAGGGCTCAATAAAGGGCTCAATAAAGGACAGAAATGGTATGGACCTAACAGAAGCAGAAGATATTAAGAAGAGGTGGCAAGAATACACAGAAGAACTGTACAAAAAAGGTCTTCATGACCCAGATATTCACGATGATGTGCTTACTCACCTAGAGCCAGACATCCTGGAATGTGAAGTCAAGTGGGCCTTAGAAAGCATCACTATGAACAAAGCTAGTGGAGGTGATGGAATTCCAGTTGAGCTATTTCAAATCCTGAAAGATGATGCTGTGAAAGTGCTGCACTCAATATGCCAGCAAATTTGGGAAACTCAGCAGTGGCCACAGGACTGGAAAAGGTCAGTTTTCACTCCAATCCCAAAAAAAGGCAATGCCAAAGAATGCTCAAACTACTGCACAATTGCACTCATATCACAAGCTAGCAAAGTAATGCTCAAAATTCTCCAAGCCAAGCTTTAACAATATGTGAACGGTGAAATTCCAGATGTTCAAGCTGGTTTTAGAAAAGGCAAAGGAACCAGAGATCAAAATGCCAACATCTGCTGTATCATCGAAAAAGCAAGAGAGTTCCAGAAAAACATCTATTTATACTTTATTGACTACACCAAAGCCTTTGACTGTGTGGATCAAAATAAACTGTGGAAAATTCTGAAAGAGATGGGAATACCAGACCACCTGACCTGCCTCTTGAGAAACCTGTATGCAGGTCAGGAAGCAACAGTTAAAACTGGACATGGAACAACAGACTGATTCCAAATAGGAAAAGGGGTACATCATGGTTGTGTATTGTCACCCTGATTCTTTAACTTATATACAGAATACATCACAAGAAATGCTGGGCTGGAAGAAGCACAAGCTGGAATCAAGATTGCTGGGAGAAATATCAATAACTTCACATATGCAGATGACATCACTCTTATGGCAGAAATTGAAGAAGAACTAAAAAGTGTCTTGATGAAAGTGAAAGAGGAGAGTGAAAAAATTGGCTTAAAGCTCAACATTCAGAAAACTAATATCATTGCACCCAGTCCCATCACTTCATGGCAAATAGATGGGGAAACAGTGGAAACAGTGGCTGACTTTATTTTTGGGGGCTCCAAAATCACTGCAGATGGTGACTGTAAGCCATAAAATTAAAAGACACTTACTCCTTGGAAGGAAAGTTATGACCAACGTAGACAGCATATTAAGAAGCAGAGACATTACTTTGCCAACAAAGTTCCATTTAGTCAAGGCTATGGTTTTTCCAGTAGTCACGTATGGGTGTAACAGTTGGACTATAAAGAAAGCTGAGCACCAAAGAATTGATGCTTTTGAATTGTGATGTTGGATTAGACTTTTGAGAGTCCCTTGGACTGCAAGGAGATCTAACCAGTCCATCCTAAAGGAGATCAGTCCTGGGTGTTCATTGGTAGGACTGATGTTGAAGCTGCAACTCCAATACTTTGGCCACGTGATGTGAAGAGCTGACTCATTTGAAAAGACCCTGATGCTGGGAAAGATTGAGGGCAGGAGGAGAAGGCGACGACAGAGGATGAGATGGTTGGATGGCATCAACAACTCAATGGACATAAGTTTGGGTGAACTCCAGGAGTTGGTGATGGACAGGGAGGCCTGGTGTGCTGTGGTTCATGGGGTCCCAAAAGTTGGACACAACTGAGCAACTGATCTGAACTGAACTGAATCAGATAGTCATCCAGTTAAAGATTAGTGATCTAAAATCTTTATTGTTCATCTATTTTTTAATACCCAATTATGGTAGGCAGAGTAACACCCACGCCAGAGATGTCCATGTCCTTATCCTCTGAACCTTAGAATATGTTAGGTTACACAGCAAAGGAAAGTTAACAGTTGCAGAAAAAATTAAAGTTCCTAGTCAACTAACCTTGATATTGAAAAATTATCCTGGGTTAGTTGAGTAGTTCCAGAGTAATCACAAGGATCCTTGTAAGGGGAGGAGGGAGGCAGAAGGGCATCAGTGTCAGGGTGCTGTTACTGACCATTTTTGGCTTTGAAGATGAAAGGAAGCACAAGAAATATATCATAGGAACTCTTGGGCAAGAAAGTCTGGGAAAGGTTTACAGGTCTAATGCCCTGGTAGTAAGATTTAAAAAGATAGGTGTGATACTTGTTGAATATCAACAAGCATTACTGTGACTATTAAATGCATGACTTTGGGCAAATTATGTAATTATTTTTATGTGTAAAAAGGGATAACGATAGTATCTACTTCATATATTTGTGTGGATTAAAGGAAATGATAATTAGAAATAATTTAGCATATGATACACAGAAAGATCTTATATATCTTAGAAATTATTTTAATTTCAGAAGAAAGGATTAATGTATGTAAAACTTAGGTGGTCATAGATTTATCTTGATTTTTATATCACTTACTAGTTTTACACATTTGCTATGTTACTTAATTCCCTAACCCTCCTTTTCTTCAGCTGTAAAAAATAGACACATTTATCTATGAGTTAACACATGGCAAGCACAACTTGTGACTAGCATATTAAAGTTAATGTTATGATTAAAATTAATATAACAAATAATAAATTTGAATTAAATAAATATCTTCCGATTAGATAATTTGTTTCATATAACAATAAATGAGTTGTGGTTGTTCAGTGACTTGCTTGTCTCTGACTCTTCGCAACCTCATGGACTGCAGCACACCAGGCTTCCCTGTCCTTCACTATCTCATGAGTTTGAGTTTGCTCAAACTCATGTCCATTGAGTCAGTGATGCTACCCAATCCTCTCAATAAATGAGCTGAATACAAATACATAAAATGTGAAGTAGGACTCATGATTACATAGTAAGTCTAGCTTTATCTTGAAAAGGTATGTTAAAAGAAATAATTCATTAAGAACACTTTCTCCCTATTCTCATTCCAGTCAAAACTGATTGCATACTAAACTTAATTGACTTGAAACCTGAGTTTTCTATTAAATTTAATGAATGATAAAAGTTCACAATAAAACAAATCTTTAGAATGCCAATATAATATTTAAAGGTATTAGAAAGGATTTTTATTTTCAATTGTCTATTACTTAAGAAAACAGAGTGCATTAATTTTTTTAATTGAGCAAAGCAGAAAAATACTAAGAAATTTTAACTACCGCAAATCACACCACCCAGAAATAGCATTATTTATATTTGATGACCAGTATTGTAGAGATCTCGATATTTATATTACAGAAAGACACTAAAAACTGTTTCTTACCAAATGCTTCAATTTCATTGTTAGTGTCAAAGCATAACAACTTCATTAGCTATTATATTCTTTCTGTCCTTTAGGATTTTATAAATAGTACTATCTTAGAAAAATATACAGACTTGTACTTACAATAGTTACCACACTACAGTTTTGTTTGAAATTTTCATTTTAAAATGTTTGGCTCAGAGTTTCATTAGGAAAGTGTTAAAGAAGATAAGATTTTATTACTTTACTTCTAGGACAAGGAAACAAAAATCACTTTCCCTTTAATTTTGATTTTACCCTTTGATGAGCATAAAGCTCCAGCACAACAGAGTCTGTGTGTGTGTGTGTGTGTGTTATTTTCAGAGAGACATTTACTTAATTATAATTTTTAATAGGAAATAAAAATCTGTAAGCCCATCTCCCTCAGGATTCAAGTCTCCAAAATTTATACATACAAATTAATAATGAAAAGTTGAAGTAACAGCCTTCAGCCCCATATTGTTTATTTGAGAGCAGACACAAGTGGAAAAGAGGGAAACTGCATTGAATTTTTGATGCTATGTAGTAAACCAGGCTCAGTTCCCAGATGAATGTCTCTTTTCCACATTTAAGACTTCCAGCAGGTGTATGATTGGAATTTGTTTCTAAAAAGTTGCAAATTACCATTCCATAGACTTTCCAAGTCATTCATGAATTGTCCAACCCAAGAATGCAAATGAAAGGTTTTATGACATCCCATTTCAGATATTTATATTTGCACTTCTGGCTTGAATTTCAAGAGGTTGTTTTGAATTATTTAAAGAAAGCTATAACTTTCACTTTTCGGACTGCTTGAGAAAAATAAATCCATTCTTGGTAATGTGACAAAAACCATTCTCCTGAGTTTGCAAAACTGTCGGGCAAGTTCTGATACTTGTTCTGAACAAGCCAGTTCAGTTAAGGGAGACTAACTTGCACCTCCACTCACTGACTTCTCCGAATCACCATGGGCATGGTGACCAACTTTCTTCTACTAGAGATCTCGAAAATGTGCATTTAAATTTTAGAATTGAAAACTATCAGATAAATTTATTACTGTGCTTAACAATAGAATCTACTAGTTCTGAGACTAATATCTGGCTGTTTTAAATTTTATAAACCATTTTGACATAGTTGCTCTGTGTTTTACTTTGCAGAAATGAGAATTTCAGTGCTGTTAAGAATTGCAGCACAAAGGTGATTAATTGCCAGGAATACAGCATCAAAAGAAACAACAGAAGTGGAGAAGAGCTGGCTTAAAAGAGGCCCATGTGATTTTCTTGTGTGGCTTAATAACTGGAAGATGGTGGTACCATCATCTGAGGTATTGAGATGATGAAGTAGGGAAATGGGGGGAAATTCCATAAGATAGAAGGGGGGGCTGATGGAAAGACAAGTTAACAAACATTTGTAAACTAAACAATGTGTTTTTTAAGAGGAACTGGATAGCCACTGTCACATTAATCATTGATAAATTATTTTAGTGCCATCAACACTCTTTCCATGCCTATATTCACCATCTAATTATAGTCTTTAATTACATTGTTGTTGTGTTGGAGATATGATCAGGAATGTGTGGCTTTTAGTAGCTGCCATAAATCATAGAAGATAATATCATAAACATGTTAACATTATTATCTAGATGTTTTATATCTGCAATATTGTTCAGCTATTAAAATAAATTTGGAAGACCTACCATGTGGAGCACTGTACTAAAGCTTGGAATGGTGAAATAGGACTTCTTCTTTTCATAGAAATGATGAGGTAGGACACAATACTGAGCTGTTAGTGCAAATGCATAGATGTACAAGTGACAAGAGTTGCCCTTTACACTCACGGTATCTCCCATTTTCCCAAGTAACTACTTAAAGTTACCCAGAACTCCATCTTAGTGCAGTAACTTGCATCCATTCATCCATCCTACTTTAAAAAAATTCCTAATAGGCAAGAATTAATGCATTTTAATTTTCCAGATTGAAAAATTTATTTTCCAGAGTGAAAAAGCTGGCTTAAAACTCAACATTCAAAAAACTAAGATCATGGTATCCAGTCCCATCACTTCATGGCAAATAGATGGGGAAACAATGGAAACAGTGACAGACTTTTATTTTCTTGGCTCCAAAATCACTGCAGATGGTGACTGCAGCCATGAAAGTAAAAGACGCTTGCTCCTTGGAAGGAAAGTTATGACCAACCTAGCCAGCATATTAAAAAGCAGAGACATTACTTTGCCGACGAAAGTCAAAGCTACGGTTTGTCCACTAGTCATGTATGGATGTGAGAGTTGGACTATAAAGAAAGCTGAGCACTGAAAAATTGATGCTTTTGAACTGTGGTGTTGGAGAAGACTCTTGAGAGTCCCTTGGACTGCAAGGAGATCCAACCAGTCCATCCTAAAGGAGATCAGTCCTGGGTGTTCATTGGAAGGACTGATGTTGAAGCTGAAACTCCAATACTTTGGCCACCTGATGCGAAGAAGTGACTCATTGGAAAAGACCCTGATGCTGGGGAAGATTGAGGGCAGAAGGATACGGGGAAGATAAGGGATGAGATGGTTGGATGGCATCACTAAATCAATGGACATGAGTTTGAGCAAGCTTCTGGAGTTGGTGATGGAAAGGGAGGCCTGGCATGCTGCAGTCCATGGGG
The DNA here is from genome assembly GCF_019320065.1 of Cervus canadensis. Classification (NCBI taxonomy): domain Eukaryota; kingdom Metazoa; phylum Chordata; class Mammalia; order Artiodactyla; family Cervidae; genus Cervus; species Cervus canadensis. The sequence continues at coordinate 76,802,894 of NC_057392.1, forward strand.
TCTCAAAGAGTCAGATATGACTGAGTGACTGAACTGACTGAATTTTCCAGAATGCAGATCAACAAGATACATTTTCTGACTTGGACCCCACATGTCTTCTATCATTTATAAGATAGTTTTCCCATAGTTTTGCTTGTCATTTCTTTTGTTGAACAAACACATATTATGCCAGCAAAAAGCAGTAACATTTTATGGCACCTTTGGTTCTGGGAATCAGTGGGTAATGACGAAAACTCAAGTCTGTGTGCAACGGTGTCAAATCAAATCTCAGAGTCAGAGTTTTGGAAGAAAGTAGAGAAGAATGGTTTTATTGCTTTGCCAGCAGGTTCTTGCCCTTAAAACTGTGTATCCTGACCCAAGCGGTTTTGGTGAGGAGTTTTATAGCAATGGGTCAAGAGTGGGGTTGTGGATAAGGCCGAGGGCCTGAACTCCTTTAATCTGGCCTCAGGTACACTCCTGATGAGCTTCAAATTTATCAAATTATCAATATTATATACATATATATATTCTTTATCATATTTATTTCCATTGTGGTTTATTATAGGATATTGAATGTAGTACCCTATGCTATACAGTAAGACCTTATTGGTTAACTCCAAATTTCTGTTAGTATATTCCTTAGGATTTCTTTTTTTTCATTAATGGGTAAGGGGTGAAAGAATATGAAGAAAGGGAAGACTCTCTTATGTATCTTCAAAGAGCTAAAAACAATTGTGTCATAAGACTAAGATGGTTTTACTCCATTTACATATAAAGTGTTAGGGAAAATATATAGTGGTAGTTATGTAGAATTTCATTACATATATCATAAATGAAGTATTCTGATACTACAATGTTACTTAAAAATATTTGACAGATCATTAATTGCTTCTCTCTAAATTTTAAATGTTAATATTTAGCACAGCTTCTTAAACCCCTCTCTGGGTAGTGCTTCTTTTTTCATTCTCACTTTCTGTTATTTCTTTACACACAAATCCATATTATATTCTCTAGCCATATTTTTAAACTGTATCAGTTAAACTATCTTTTGCATGACTCATGTTGCTCTATGTTTTGACTCATGTTTGCCTATGAATTAAGGCAAAAAGTTTGCAGGATAAACTGAATTTAGTCTAAGTTCCCTGAACTTTTCCTCCATATTGATTGTGCAATATTTTCCTGTGGTTATACATTGTGCTATTTTTAATTTAGTAAGTTCATAAATGAAAATTAGGTGGTGGTAGTTCAGTCACTAAGTCGGGTCTGACTCTTGCGACCCCATGGACTGTAACTTGCCAGGCTCCTCTGCTCATGGGATTCTCCAGGCAAGAATACTGGAGTGGGTTGCCATTTCCTTCCCCAGAGGATCTTTCTGACCCAGGAATCGAACCCAGGTCTCATCCAATAAATGAAAATTAGAGAAGCAGTCATATGATTTACTCTTATAAATGCAAAATGGTAAAGACTGAGATATGCAATCGCTTAGCTATTGAACACCATAGCTTAACATCAGTTTTTGTGTCTCTTTACTACTTTCAGATTTTGAAGATGAAAAAATATATTATATGCACTTTTATTTCAGTAATTTATAAAGTCTGCTCATTATTGTTGAGGACGTGCAGAAATATCCTTGACAACAGAAAGGAATTAGAAGGATAGCAGTGTATCTGGTAAGAAAGGGTACAGAATGACATATTGCCATCTACATGTGCTTGTGGTAAAAAAAAGACAAGGTCACAGGAGTGAAAATCAAATAAAAACCACAAATGGAATTCTCTTAGGAAACAGTAAAACATAGCTTTTGCAGATAGTACCCATTATCCACAGCATTTAATGACAGGGAACAGATAACATTTAAAGAAGAGAAGTAGTAGAATGCTCTGATAAAGAATGGAATGCCACACACACACACACACACACACACACACACACACACACACGTTGAAAGTATTTAATTATTGCTTAAAAGGTTAGATAAAAAGGATCAGGAATGTGAGTCACAGATTTAGGCCTGGTTCACCAATGCACCGCTTGTCTTGAGTCAATTTCACATAATTAACTTTTTGAAAAAATAAGCTGGGAAAATAGAATAATATGGGTACTTAAGGCCCACATATAGAAATGATTTTGTGATAAAATCTAGGCTGTCAGTAAAAAAGCAATCTAATATGAGGAAAGCTGATAATCATAAATGAAACTAAAACATGAACCATTAAAAGAAGAGGGATACTAAATATCAACATCTAATAATGAAGAGTCATTTTGGGGGATCTAAAAATACATTACATGAATTTTAATGTATTAATTATCTGTTATTCAAGCATAAAAATAGTATAATTGCTGACCATTCAAAATGTAATTTGTGTAAAAGGAACACAGCTCTATTAAGGATTAGGGATTTTCCATTCATTGAAAAAAAAAATATGAAAAATATTGCAAAAATACAAAGGTAAGAGTTTCTAGAACTTTTTAAAATAACATTAACTTATCTTTTGGAAGCTTGTAATCAATTAATATTTATAAAGTAGATATAAGTAGCTCTGGACTTTGTATATGTGAGTTATTTATAGCATACTTTTAATTCTACCAACGCTTTCCTAAAAATTATGCTATTTCTATGTACCATATAGGGCTGCCCTTGTAACTCAGCTGGTAAAGAATCCACCTGCAACGCAGGAGACCCTGGTTCTATTCCTGGGCTGGGAATGTACCCATATGTACTATATGATACTTGACATTTGTTTCAATTTTTCTAAAAAACTCTTCATTCAACCTACATCAGTAATAGCTTACAAGGTTATTGGAGATGGTCCAGATTTTTTTTTTAATTTTTGTGAGAAATAATCCAGAAGAAGTAGCAAAATAGCATATTGTATCTAATAAATAATGGCTATGTAATAAGGAACCTAATGCTTCCTTCACTGTTCATCCTAGCTTTTGTAATATCTAACACTTATTAAAATTGTCAGTTAAGAAAAAGTATATATAGGTAACTGAACCTGATAAGCTACAGTGCATGGGGTCGCAAAAGTCAGACACGACTGAGCGACTTCACTCACTCACTCGCTTCTACACTGACCATTATGTCACTTTTCTGCTACAAATTCCTCATTCTTTATGTTAATATATTATACATTTCTTTAGTTTCTATATTTATTAACTTTTTAATGAAATCACTTTTTATAAAACTTTAATTTCTTAGACATTTAAAGTCATATTAATATTTTGAATGCAAAATTGTTTGTTTGTTTTCCCTTTGGTAAAGTATTTTTTATTTAGAATCCAGTATTGGAAATATTGGGACTTCCTAGGTGGCGCTAGTGGTAAAGAACCTTCCTGCGAATGCAGGAAACATAAGAGACATGGGTTCAATCCCAGGTCCGGAAGATCCCCTGGAGGAGGAAATGGCAACCCAGTCCAGTTATCTTTGCCTGAAGAATTCCACGGACAGGGGAGCATGGCAGGTGACAGTTCATGGGGTCACAAAGAGTCAGACGTGACTGAAGTGACTTAGCAAACAAGCAATCAGAAATATTAGTAACATAGTTACTCTAATAGGGATTTAGCTTTAAAGAATTACCCATATGCATTTACTACTCCTCTCTAAGATTTTCAATGGGAAAAAATCATTTCTCCAAATTGTCAAAAACTTTTTTGTATATTCTAGATAAAATGACATTTTTCTAAGGTGAGTTTTTGCTGGCACTCACATAAAACAGTGGTATATATTTGAGAAAAGAAATTTGATGATGATATTGATGATGATAATTTTTAACACCATGTAACAAAGTTTTTGTCTTGAATGAGGTTATACAAAAATACGTGAAGTGAAGTGAAGTCGCTCTGTCGTGTCCGACTCTTTGCAACCCCATGGACTCTAGCCTACCAGGCTCTTCCATCCATGGGATTTTCCAGGCAATAGTACTGGAGTGGGTTGCCATTTCCTTCTCCAGGGGATCTTCCGGACCCAGGGATAGAACCCAGGTCTTCTGCATTGTAGACAGACACTTTACCGTCTGAGTCACCTGGGAAGTCTTCAATTGCCATAGATAATTATAACATTCTTATTAATACCAGCATTATATTTGCATATTTCTTGAGTAATAGACTTTTAAAATGTCATCTTAAGACAGAGCACATATGGAAAAGGAAACGTTCTGTGAGATGATTTCAACTAATTTAATTTGGATGAATAAATACAAAAATTTTGAAGTGAAATATTAATTAAATGCCTTTATCTGAGCTTAAGGAAATTTTTTTCTGATTGCAATGTTTTTGTCCTTCAGAAGTCAGTAATATGCTTGAACTTAAGACAATTTACTTACTAACTATGGGGAACCTAGAAAATAGTGTTTATTACCCAAATCATAATTATACATCTTTATATATATATTTAAATACAAAACAGCAATGTAGAGTATTAAATACAATTAACTTTTATTGAGTGCTACCTATTGACCAGGTACTCTTCTAGACCAGATACTACTCTAAACTCATGCTTATTCCATTTAATTCTCAATCCACCTGCAGTGCAGGAGACCAGGGCTTGATCTCTATGTTGAGAAGATCCCTTGGAGAAGGGAATGTCAACCCACTCCAATATTCTTGCCTGGAGAATTCTATGGACAGAGGAGCCTGGCAGGCTGCAATCCATGGGGTTGCAAAGAAGTCAGACAGGACGGAGTGACTAACACTTTCACTTTTTATAGTTGCTGAAGTAAAAGAAAACAGATTTTTCCTATAAGAGAAGCCTTTCTTTGCCCAAGCTTATTGGACCATTACTGATATCTTCGAACTTGACACTTGAATTTCACTTGAGCCATTGGAATTATTTAACTATGCATGATGTGAATAAATGGTAACTAGAGATTTGGAAAGAGGCATTTATTTGGTCTTGCTTGGTAACTAATTACAGTATGAAGTGTTTGTTTTATTTTTAAAAAGCAATTTTCCTCAGAGCAAGTAAGACGTTTGAATTCAAATAAAGATATCTTAGAGAAGATAATGCTTTTAAGGGAGATTATACACTCTATAGCCACCACCAAGAGAGATAATAATGAACTGCATAAATAAATGGTAAACCAAGCAATATAAACTCTTAAAATGTCAGTGAGTTATCATTTAATCATGCATATTTATCCATGGTTATAAGTTATTCTGGTATTGACAGTAGACTAAATGTCATTTCAGCATTTCTCAAAGTAGTATATCGGGAAATAATAGAAAAAAAATCCAAACAAAACAAGCCAATGCAGCTTACATACATACATGCACACTGATCTGTTATAATGAAAAAGTATTCTATATTTCAACAAATAAAGGATACATTGGTACAAACAACTGAAGAAATAATTTTATAGATGGATTTCTCATCTATTTCCTTTATCTTATTATTTTTAAAAATCATTAATTTTTAGCCTTTAAACTATTTTACTTTTGCTTTGTTAGCTGCATTATTCAGCTTGTGAGATATTATTTCTTTGACCAGGTATCAAACCTGTGCTGCCTGCACTGGATGCGTGGAGTCTTAACTACTGAATCACTAGAGAAGACCCCTTGGATATTTTAATTTATAGTGTTACTATGACAATGTGCACTGAGGATCTCCAATAAATAGGCACTCTGAGTATCTTCACAAACATGTATATTCAGGGAATGCTGCTTCAGGTCAGTCCTCTGAACATCTCTCAGAAGAGGACTACTGATTTGCATCAACGCATTAACTATATGTGGTTTTAGGTTTTAGAAACTGATGTATGCTAAAGATGTATCACTCAGTATACTATAGAGCAAAATTCAGTAATAGCTAGTCTAATTTGTGGCAGTGTAGCTAGATGATTATTTGCAAAGCTTTTAAGCCAGTAAGAATTTGTTCTTTTGCTATTAAGGGATAGAATTTGTAACTAACTGAACAATCAATATTGAATATTACCAACAAAGGGAAAGACAGTGAGAATATACTGTGATATGGAAGTTATACTAGAGGAGAAGAGATGAAGTTTGTCATCAATTTTTAAAAACATTTTATGTTAAGATACTTGAAAAAACAGATTAGAAGCTAAAATTTAAGAGTGATAAAAGTTAGATGGTAGAATTAGTGTGCTTTGGTATATTTTCCCCTCTCAATAAGAAATATAAATCATGCAAAGTAATACAAACTACATAAATAATTTTTTCTATTCAGTCCTAGTGAACGATAACTTTAATAATAAGCTTGTACATTTTTTTAAAAAGTACAATAAAAGCATGATCTGTGAATAAAGACTAGATGTGGAGAGAAATTTTAAAATCTCCAGAAGATGCAGAAAGGTTTACTTTAACAAGAAAATTTAATGGTCATAATTTTTACTAATTATCACACACCCATACTTTTCTCTATCTCAGGTTTTATTTTGAAACACATACCTGGACTGAAGACACTCAGTTCTTATGGGGCTTGGCATCCTTTGTCGCTTCTCTCCTGAAACAAATAAGTACAGTCAGCCCTTTGTATCTGGAGGTTTCACATTCAAAGATTTAACCAACGGCAAATGAAAAATATTTTTTAAAAAAATTCAGATATTTCCAAAACACAAAACTTGAATTTGCTCCTTCCAGCAACTATTACAAAAGAATTATATTGACATTGCTGCAGCTGCTAAGTCACTTCAGTCGTGTCCGACTCCGTGATACCCCATAGATGTCAACCCACCAGGCTCTCTGGTCCCTGGGATTCTCCAGGCAAGAATACTGAAGTGGGTTGCCATTTCCCTCTCCAATGCACAAAAGTGAAAAGTGAAAGTGAAGTCGCTCGGTTGTGTCTGACTCTTAGCGACCCCATGGACCACAGCCTACCAAGCTCCTCTATCCATGGGATTTTTTAGGCAGGAGTACTGGAGTGGGGTGCCATTGCCTTCTCCTATATTGACATTACGTCATTATAAAATAAGGGACTTGAGTATCCATGAATTTTGGTATGAAGGAGGGTCATGGAACCAATCCCCTACCATAGCTATATGAGTTTTGGAATATTTGTGTATGTTTCCATATAAAATTTCTTAAATACAGATATAAATAGCTGATAGGGTTTCAATAACAATTGTTACTGAATTATTTTCATTTTATCTGGATCAGTTTACTAGAGTATACAATATTACAGGCCAATGCTATGAATTATTTTACGTTCCTCTTCTCCACGTTGAATTTTGTAATTCTTTTTTTTTTTTTTTGAATTTTGTAATTCTTATTTTATTTTTTGTATTTCTTAAAGTAGTTGTGAGAAATGATACTCAGAATCTACTATCTGGATGATAGTGTGCTTGTTATTCATGGGAGTGGTCACTGTTTCCATACCTATTGTAATGAACAGAACTAGAAAATATGCATAATTTAAAAGAGGAAGTATGTTGGGAATTATATTGATATTTCTAGTTTAAACATAGAATTGTGTGGTTTTATTAAATCCTTAATATATTGTAACAGGAGGGAAAGGGGCAGGGTACAATTTTTGAAAGAATGACTTAACCCAAGGACACAGCATAAACTGATTAGAATCAAATGGGACCAAATTGGCAGATAAGACTAGACCTTGATCCTTAGCGTGTGAAATGATGCACCCAGAGGTGCCATGACAGTTCCAAGGCACTGCTAAAATACCAAGGAGTGGGAGGGGAGCCAAATCCTGGAACTCTCTACCCCTTCCCCCAAATAATCTTCCCACTCATTAGCATATGAAATTCCCAGCCTATAGAAATTAACCATGCCAAATTTCGGGGCCACACTCGCCCTCTGCGATGGAACACACTCTGTCTATGCAGTGTGCTTCTCTCTGAATCTGAATAAACCCACTTCTTACCTAACACTTTGTCTCTCACTGAATTCTTTCTGTGATGAGACATCAAGAAACTGAGCGTCATTAAGTCCTGAAACCAGGTGCCTTGGGTTTTGGATTTGTTTGAGTCCCAGCCACGTGAGTTTAAGTCCCAAGCAGGGTTTTGGCTGGGTTCGAGTCCCAGTCTGTGGTAAACTGTTTCAATATCATCTATTTTCTCTTACACTTAAAATACTAGTTCCCTAAACATTCATGAAACTATTTGCTATGCTTATTTCAAATAAAGATATTGTCTATAACAGTATCACTAAAAGCTGTTTAAGATTTTTTTTCCTTTTTTCTCCCAATTATTTTTATTTACAATCAAATTTTGTACTTTAAGCTCACTTAAAAAATTTCCTCTCTGCATGGTAGAGCTATCAGCTCGACTTTAATTGTTCTGTCTTGTTCACAGGTTTTAGGGGTTGCCTTTTTTTCTCCTTTGATTTAATTTTGTTTTATAATTATGCAGAACTTTTACATACTTCTAATGCCAAATCTACAAAAGAGTATATTCAGAGAAATGTAGCTTCTGTTTCCTAATTCTTGTTTCTGTCCTCCATATCACCAACTTAAGCACTTAACAAATTATTTTTCCAGTTTAAAAAGGTAAGCAAATATGGATAATTTAAAACTGTATTTCCAAAATACCTCTTGCTATAAATAATGTTTTAATAATTTGCATACTTAAATTTATTTTATTATAACATCAGACTCTCATGAGACTCAAAAGTGCTCTAAATGACAATAACTCAGCAAAAGGAGACTTCTGGGATGATGGATGTAAAGGTAGACATATTATATGTAACATAGCCCCTAGTTGAAGGAAATAAGTTGTTAAGTGCTCAAAGGGTATAATAAAACTTGTAGCTAAGCAAAATAAGTTTGTTTTGTTTAAACTTAAAGATGACAAAATATAGCTAAGATTAATTTTCATATGTGGTTTATGGGTCAAGATGGAATGTCATGATAGTCAAATACTATTGAGAAAATTAATTATGATTTCACCTATATGTATGCAGATAATGATAAAAGTATAAAATAATAAATAGAAATAGAAACTAAGATAATTTCATGTGTACACACATACACACACAAATAAAGATAGAGAGAGTGGAAGAGATAAAGGAAAGAGCAGAAAGGAGGAAAGACATATTTAGAAACCAAAAAAAGATTTATATTAAAAAGCATATGCTTCATAAGTCTGCAATATTTATTGAATGCAGATTAAATATTTGACTTTGGTACTCTTTTTCTATTATTGCTTGAAGTGTAACTGATATGCCATATTATATTAGTTTCAGGTGTACAACATAGTAATCCAACAGTTTTATAGGTTATGCACCACACAGTTTTTTTAATAACATATTTAGTTATAAACACTTTGTACTTTATAAAAGGAATATAGTTTATATAATTCAATATTACTATGCCCACTAAAGAATCCTTACAGGCTTAGCAGAGCTGAGAATATATAGAAATGTTCCAATATTATATTCTTATTTTGCCAATGGTGGTGCCAGTGGTAAAGAACCACCTGCCAATGCAGAAACAGCAAAGAGATGTGGGTTTGATCCCAGGGGATCTCCCAAGAAGACCCCCTGGAGAGAGAAATGGCAACCTACTTTCACATTCTTGCCTGAAAAAACCCCATGGACAGAGGAGGCTAGCAGCCTAGCAAGCTACCGTCCATGGGGTCACAAAGGGTTGGACATAAGTGAACACATACATATTTTACCAATGAAGCATCTAAATTTCAGAGATAACAAAGATGTTCATAAAGACAGCAAATTAAAGATTAAAAATCAGAGGAAAGCTTATATCTTTTAATTCTATTTTTATTGTACCATGCCATCTCTGTCAGATATATACTAGAAGAATCTGACTCATTTAAGATAGTAATATGTGATAGAATAGCTTGCATTATTCCTGTGTGGTATCAAAATAAATGAGAGCTAAGAAGTCGCATAATTTCAAAATTAGTCAAATTATTTTGCATGCATTGTCTCATTTAATACATACAGAAGCTTTGAGATATAGTGTTATTTACCCCATTTGTTAGATTAGAATCAGAGTGAACATGTGGCTTCTCTAAACTCTCATAATAAGAGAGTATATGGAGAAGGAAATGGCAACCCACTCCAGTATTCCTGCCTGGAGAATCCCACGGATGAAGGAGCCTGGTAGGCTACAGTCCATGCAGTGGCAAAGATTCAGACATGACTGAGCTACTTCACTTTCACTTTTCACTTTCACTTGTGTTAGGAAGGACTTCATATTCTGGGATTTTGATTCCAAATAAAGCATTCTTTTTACTAATATATAATTTTAAATATTATAACCACTTAATCTATTGGTTGAGTCGTTTATGCAATAAGTATTTATTGAACAGAAGTTTGTATGAATTATCTGTCATGTTATCAATTATTATCTGAAAAACACAAATTGCAATAAGATTTAACTTCGGTTCAACAAGAACTCACAATATACACAGGAAGTAAAGTGACACTAGACCAAAATTAGTTCCCCAAGTGTTCTAGTAGTCAATTCTTTTGTTATTATAAACTCTTTGCTTTATAAGTGGTATCAAATGGTAATTTGCCAAAATTTGCATTATTCTAGAATACTGTATCTTTAATTTGCTTTAGGATGCATAAATGAATGATATCATCATTAAGTACAATGACTGACATAAGGACCATTATTAATTAGAATTATAGTGAGAATTATTAATAACTATTATAATAAAGCTAAGAAATTTTAGTCATTTTTATGCATGCTGTTAAAATAAAAATTCACCTTGGTTAAACAATGTATGCTGAGTTGAAATTTTTCACAAAGGAGTTATCTCATCTTTCTTTAAATAATCCTACTGACAATTAAGAGGTCAAATAAGAACCACTGTGAAACTGAAATAGAGCAAAAAAATTACTGGCATCATTCATCATTTACATATTGTATTACTAAAGTGCAAAACTTTTTTGGACTTTAATGAATTCCATGCTTATCTTTGAAATTTTGACTTCCCAGTTATAATATATACAGAGTCTGAATTGGAATTTCTTTTTCCATATGTAAAATAGATACCAATGGGAATTTGCTGCATGGCTCAGAAAACACAAACAGGGGCTCTGTGTCAATCTAGAGGGGTGGGATGGGGGGGGAGATGGGAGGGGGATTCAAAAGGGAGGGGATATATGTATGTGGGTGATTCATGTTGAAGCTTGACAGAAAACAACAAAATTCTGTAAAGCAATTATCCTTCAATTAAGAAAAAATTACTTTTTCAGTAAAATGTAAAACACATTTAAATAAACAGTAGGAAAAGTAGTCACTTGCATAAGATATGAGAAATTCCTTTTGTTTTGCTTTTCTTTTTTTCCAATTTAATTTGGTCCCCACCTTCATTTACAATGTTTTGGGACCTTTCTTATTTTTCCCCCCACAATTAAATGGTTCTAGGTATCCCTTTTTAAATCAGATTCAGTTGCAATTTGGGAACTGATTCAAACTAGTTATGTGTCTATGGGGAAGTTATAACTTTTATATGATTTATTTTTCCTGTGAGATGATGATTTTTTAAAAAAACCTCAAATAGTTAAAACAACAACAAAAAAAATTCATTTAATATATGCAGTAAACATGTTCCAATTTATAACATTTTCTATGGTCCTTATTATAGTAAGAGTTAAATTGAGAGAGGTGAAGGTATTTTAAGTAAAATTAAACAATAAAATTATCCTGTGTTTAAATTTGTAGTTATAGCTGCAGGGAAAGAGTCCTCCTCTTCCCTCCATACAATAGTGTTTTTCTTCTGAAGAAAAGGAAAAATTCAAGAGTCCTGCATTTATTAAGAATGTACCTCTAGTTTTGGACACACCTATCCATTTAGTAAACTTTACATGGCTTCTTTCAATTAACTTACCTCCTTAAGAAATGTTATCTTAATAAACAAAAATTAAGTTGCCCCCCCACCTCAGAAATTCACTAGTCTTACTTTGTAATAATTTTTTCCATGAAATGGAATAATTTTATTGTTTGTTATTTTTATGAATGACTTTTATTGTGATAAAAATGTGAATTTTGTAGCATTGTGAAAACAAATACATGTATAGTAACTTACAGTTTACAATTTCTTGGTGGTACAGTAAAGAATCTGCCTGTCAAAGCGGGAGACACAAGATACATGGGTTCAATCCTTGGATTGGAAAATACCACTGGGGTAGGAAATGGCTACCTGCTTCAGTATCCTGGCTTGGAAAAGTCCATGGACAGAGAGCCTGGTGGGCTATAGCCCATGGGGTTGTAAAGAGTCAGACATGACTTAGCACATACACACTTTTAAAGAAACTGAGGTTCTACAGCTGTTCTATTATCCCTAAGTATTATTACTCCTCCTAGTGTTACTCAGTTGTGTCTGATCTTTGCAACCTCATGGACTGATTGATTGTAGCCCATCAGCTCCTCTGTCCATGGAATTCTCCAGGCAAGAATACTGGTACAGGTTGCCATGCCCTTCTGCAGGGGATCTTCCTGACCCAGGGATCGAACCCAGGTCTCCAGCATTGCAGGCAGATTGTTCGCCATCTGAACCACCAGGGATATTCATGACTTCTCTAGGGCAGTTGTAATAAGAAGATGTATACTGAGTTATACTCTACTTTGAGGGAATATGTATTTAAGCATATTTAAAGATGTCAGAATGTGGCAGCAAAACTTCCTCAGGGGTACTTATGCCTTTATTTTATGTTTTCAATAGATAACCTAATAGTTAAGGATTATTTATTTTTTCTTTCAGATGTCGCATTGACTTAAACACAGTAATAATATCTACAGGAACAAACATGGGCTTTTCCAACTTTAAAGTTATTAGAAAACAGACCAGACCTACATCAAATGCAGTTAAACAAAACAAATCAATAAAGGACACCTGCTTTTTCTTTTTACATAATGGTGTGAATAAAGTGAATAAAACCTATATATTCTTTGTCTATATTTTATATCTAGCTCTGGGCAATCTAATTTTTGTTGCTTAAAAAGACATAGTATTTTAAAGATTTTTTCCAATTCTAATTTTCAACTATTAATTTAATTTTTAATTATTTTCTTTTATATGCAATTCAGTTATCATAGTAGCTTCTATCTTTCAATACTCTTGTTAATTATTAAATTTCTCTTAGACTGTATCAATAACTTCCTAAACAGTTTATTTGAATCTATACTCACTCTTGATTAGTGGATATAATTCCTAACATAGTATATTCATAAAATCATTCACTTGGTAATAAAAAGCCTACTGTGAGGCCCAAATGTCTATTGGATGAAAATTCAAGTCAATAGAGATGGAAATAAGAATACCCATTACCTGTGTCCAACCAACAATTCTAAGGTGTTTGCTAGGAGCAAACATTTAATGTCACATTTGTCTTAGTTGCCTATTTAGTAAAGCATGTGTAATATAATAGTATGAGCTATATAGTTGTTAAAGTAACCATAATCAGTTCAGTTCAGTTCATTCGCTCAGTCGTGTCCAACTCTTTGTGACCCCAAGAACTGCAACACACCAGGCCTCCCTGTCCATGATCAAATCCTGGAGTCCAGCCAAACCCATGTCCGTTAAGTCGGTGATGCCATCTAACGATCTCATTCTCTGTCATCCCCTTCTCCTCCTGCCTTCAATTTTTCCCAACATCAGGGTCTTTTCAAATGAGTCAGCTCTTTGCATCAGGTGGCCAAAATATTGGAGTTTCAGTTTCAACATCAGTCCTTCCAAAGGACACCCAAGACTAATTTCCTTTAGGATGGACTGGTTGGATCTCTCTGTAGTCCAAGGGACTCTAAAGAGTCTTCTCCAACACCGCGGTTCAAAAGCATCAATTATTTAGCATTCAGCTTTTTTTATAGTCCAACTCTCACATCCATACATGACCAGTGGAAAAACCATAGCCTTGACTAGACAGACCTTTGTTGACTAAGTAATGTCTCTGCTTTTTAATATGCTATCTAGGTTGGTTATAACTTTCCTTCCAAGGAGTAAGCATCTTTTAATTTCATGACTGCAATCACCATCTGCAGTGATTTTGGAGCCCCCCCAAAATAAAGTCAGCCACTGTTTCCATTCTTTCCCCATCTATTTTCCATGAAGTGATGGGACTGGATGCCATGATCTTAGTTTTCTGAATTTTGGGCTTTAAGCAAACTTTTTCACTCATCTCTTTCACTTTCAAAAAGAGGCTCTTTAGTTTTCTTCACTTTCTGCCATAAAGGTGATGTCATCTGCATATCTGAGGTTATTGATATTCCTCCCAGCAATCTTGATTCCAGCTTGTGCTTCACCAGCCCAGCGTTTCTCATGATGTACTCTTCGAATAAGTTAAAGAAACAGGGTGCACTGGGAAGACCCAGAGGAATCGGGTGGAGAGGGAGGTGGGTGGGGGATCGGGATGGGGAATACATGTAAATCCATGGCTGATTCATGTCAATGTATGACAAAAACCACTACAATATTGTAAAGTAATTAGCCTCCAACTAATAAAAAAAAAAAAAAAAAAAAAAAAAAAAAGAAATAGGGTGACAATATACAGCCTTGATGTACTCCTTTTCTTATTTGGAACCAGCCTGTTGTTCCATGTCCAGTTCTAACTGCTACTTCCTCACCTGCATACAGATTTCTCAAGAGGCAGGTCAGGTGGTCTGGTATTCCCATCTCTTGAAGAATTTTTCACAATTTATTGTGATGCACACAAAGGCTTTGGCATAGTCAATAAAGCAAAAATAGATTTTTTTCTGGAACTCTTTTACTTTTTCGATGATCCAGCGAATGTTGGCAATTTGATCTCTGGTTCCTCTTCCTTTTCTAAAACCAACTTGAACATCTGGAAGTTCACGGTTCACGTATTGCTGAAGCCTGTCTTGGAGAATTTTGAGCATTACTTTACTAGCACGGTAAATGAGTGCAATTGTGCGGTAGTTTGAGCATTCTTTGGCATTGCCTTTCTTTTAGGATTGGAATGAAAACTGACCTTTTCCAATCCTGTGGCCACTGGTGAGTTTTTCAAATTTGCTGAGACATTGAGTGCAGTCTTTCACAGCATCATCTTTTAGGATTTGAAATAGCTCAACTGGAATTCCATCACCTCCACTAGCTTTGTTTGTAGTGATGCTTCCTAAGGCCCACTTGACTTCACATTCCAGGATGTCTGGCTCTAGGTGAGTGATCACACCATTGTGATTATCTGGGTATTGAAGATCTTTTTTTGTACAGTTCTTCTGTGTATTCTTGCCACTTCTTCTTAATATCTTCTGCTTCTGTTAGGTCCATACCATTTCTGTCCTTTATTGAGCCCATTTTTGCATGAAATATTCCCTTGGTATCTCTAATTTTCTTGAAGAGATCTCTGGTGTTTCCCATTCTGTTGTTTTCCTCTATTTCTTTGCATTGATTGCTGAGGAAGGCTTTCTTATCTCTCCTGGCTATTCTTTGGAACTCTGCATTCAAATGGGAATATCTTTCCTTTTCTCCTTTGCTTTTCGCTTCTCTTCATTTCACAGCTATTTGTAAGGCCTCCTCAGACAACCATTTGTCATTTTTGCATTTCTTTTCCACGGGGATGGTCTTTATCCCTTTCTCCTATACAATGTCACAAATCTCTGTCCATAGTTCATCAGGCTCTCTGTCTATCAGATCTAGACCCTTAAATCTATTTCTTACTTCCACGTTATAGTCATAAGGGATTTGATTTAGGTCATACCCGAATGGCCTAGTCGTTATCCCTACTGTCTTCAGTTTAAGTCTGGATTTGACAATAAGAAGTTCATGATCTGAGCCACAGTCAGCTCCAGGTCTTGTTTTTGCTGACTGTATAGAGCTTCTCCATCTTTGGCTGCAAAGAATATAATCAATCTGATTTCGGTGTTGACCATCTGGTGATGTCCATGTGTAGAGTCTTCTCTTGTGTTGGAAGAGGGTGTTTGCTATGACCAGTGCGTTCTCTTGGCAAAACTCTGTTAGCCTTTGCCCTGCTTCATTCCGTACTCCAAGGCCAAATTTGCCTGTTACTCCAGGTGTTTCTTGACTTCCTACTTTTGCATTCCAGTCCCCTATAATGAAAAGGACATTTTTTTTCGGTGTTAATTCTAAAAGGTCTTGTAGGTCTTCAGAGAACCGTTGAACTTCGGCTTCTTCAGCGTTAGTGGTTGGGGTATGGGTTTGGATTACCGTGGTATTGAATGGTTTGCCTTGGAATGAACAGAGATCATTTTGTCATTTTTGAGATTGCATCCCAGTACTGTAGTCTTGCTTTACCATTCTACCAAATGAAGTGGTTGAATCAAATAGTCCCAACATTATCTTTTGTAAATATTATGATTATCTATTAATCTTCAAATTAGTCTTTCTAACCCTCAATTACTTAATCTGTAAATATATATAATATTAATGCCTACCAGACAGGGCTATGAAAATTAAGTGTGATTTTATTTATAAAAGGATTAAACAAGAGAATTGGGCCTAATGAGTATTCAACAAATGGAATTATTATTTCTATTATTGTTATTATCTTTATCAGAATACACAGTATACCTTAGGAATAATTCCAGATACTAAATAAATATTTGGCACTTAATAAATATTAATAGGCTTTTTGCCAACATTTATTTTTGGCAGTTTCTTTGAACCTTGAGAACTGCACATATGGAAGGAATACTATAAAGTTTTTTCAGTGTAGGACTTTTGACTTTGCAGAGAGGAGGTAACCTAGGCCCCATGTTGTTTCAAGGACAGCCACCTTCTCCAAAGCACAGTTACAGGCTCACATTAAAATATAAACAGCAGTTCAAAGTTTTATTGACTGGAATGTTTTACATTTTAATGACACAAATCCCTAAAGTCATGCTGATGAAGTTTTAATGTAAGTTCAAGCAAAAATCTGACCATTTGAAGGTAATTATTTGGAAAGCAATTACTTAGAAATACAAGATATTCTTATATTTAAATTTCCTTTTCATCTAAATTTGAGCTTTGCCATAAAACTGTAATTGTTCTATCTCCCACAAAGAACATCTGAAATCATCTTCTCTGAAGTAACACCTTTTTTCTGTTCATCTCTTACCTGTGTATTCATTTTGACCCTCTTTTGTGCTTTTCCATAATAATCAACCTTCTGAACCAGTGTAGCTGCCTTCTTGTTTCTGACCTTTCACTCATTGTCAATCAGGCAATTCCTGAACTTTTGTCTCTGCCCCTTCTTGTCATTCATTGTGCATTTTTAGAGAAGTAAGTTTCTTCTTCCTTTTTTTCCTACGCAAATATTGTTTGGCCTTCTGGATGCCCAATATTATTATCCTTTTCTACTCTACTCAATTTCAAAATTACATTTTCCTTTATTAGTTTTATTTTACTCCAAAAATCTCTATCTCCAGCAAGCATGTTCCCTAACCTATAATCTTTCCCATCTATTTAAATGCCACAACCATATAGGAAGCTAAATCCAAAATCTAGAAGTTAATCCTGTTGCTTTTCTTTCCCTCAACCCCTTATCAATCATCTTCACAAAAGCTATCACTTCTAACTCCAAAAACACCTCAAATCTGTCCATAAATAAATATATTTATATTTATATTTACTGCCACCATTCCTTATTGCTTCTTAACTTATTCTTCTGTTTCCTTTTATGCTTTTTTCCAGACCATATTCTATACAATATTCCAAGAGACCTTCTTAGAATATAAAAAAATGTATTTGGTCCTTGCTTAAAATATTACAGTGTTTTTTCATTGTGGTTATAGCAAAATTCAAATCTTTTATCTGTTATGCAAAGTTCTTCATGATCTGACTCCTGCTTACTTCCCCACGCTCATATCTTGTTATGTTCTCATTTGTTCACTTACTTTCTAGTCTTAATTCAAATTACAGTTGACTCAAATATAGAGGAGGTTAGGTTGCCTGTTCTCTGCACAGTCAAAAATCCTACACTGAAAAAATTTCAGAGTCCACACTGCATGGTTCCACAATGTGCAGATTCAACCAACCAAGGATTGTGTAGTATTGTAGTATTTATTAAAAAAAAAAAAAATCTATATATAAATGAACTTGCACAGTTCAATCCCATTTTGTTCAGGGGTCAATTGCATTTCAGTTCATTCAACAAACTGTCAACTTGATTTCTGCATGGCAGCGGCAGGCAATGACATGAAGCAAGATCTTATTCTCTGCCCAGGAATTGAACCTGGGGAGCCTGGATGAGAACCAGGAATCTTAGTCATCAGACCAGCAAGGGTTGGAGGTTAGAAGCTATTGTTCCATAGACCTTTGCCCCCAGGGAAAAATATATTTATCATGGAGGCAGAAATTGTAAATGTCGGTACAAGTTTATTATTAAGACATAGCACAGCAAGTGGGAGAGCACCTAGAGAAACAGTTTGTTTAGTTAAGACAGAAGCAAGGCAGAGATGCATACCAAGAGAAAAAGAACGTAAGCATACCTTCCAGTGCAGAGGAGCTCAATAAGAGGCCATTAAGTCATTTATAAAGGTCAGTTCTTCTGAGTCTTTGTCTTCCTCCAGGCCAATTATCTGATTTCTTTTTCCACACCTGACCTTCCCTGGGACCCTCCCCTGGGTGTGCATACACCTCTCAGCCAAGATGGGTCTGAAAATGAAGGCTTCTGGGAGGAGCAAGACTCATTATAACCTGAAGTTACCCCCTGATTTTTGACCCACAAGGAATCTTTCTGCACAAGTGTAGTGTCTCCCTTGTCCCAAAAGAAAGGGTAGGGAGATATCTTAATCCTTTACTCAAACAGGGTTTTACCCCTCTTTGTCTTTGCCATGACTATTACTTTAAGGTGTTTACAAGAGATAAACACCAGCTATTTACTGTTTCTGTTGTTACTTCCATTTCAGAGGGCAAACAGGAGGCTGATTATAAATGCCTCAAATGGAGCCCACCTATCTCTTGTCTCAAGAAATGCAAACAGGAGGCTAGTTGTAAATGTCTAAACTGGAGCCCATAGATCTCCTACATCAGACTGAAAAAAATTGCCCAAACTGAGAGGGTAACAGGCAGGAAGGCCAGGGGTCTCCAAATGGAGGAAATAGGCGGCAAATGTCAGACATTTTTTTATCTCTCTCTTCCATCAGGAGGAAACGAACAAGTGTTAAGATTTTTTCCCCTTCTCTGTACAAATTTAAAAAGAGGCTTCTCTTAAAATTTTGTATTTCCACGAAGACAACATGAAGACAACCTGAACTTAACATTTCTCAAAGCTTGAGCTAACAATGCCTTTTTCTTATGGAAATGTTTATCTTAAGTTATGTTAATGAACTATGTATTTACCCTAGACTCTGCCTTCAAGTCTTTTAGGATTTGAAATTGCTCAACTGGAATACCATAACCTCCACTAGCTTTGTTCTTAGTGATGCTTCCTAAGGCCCACTTGACTTCACATTCCAGGATGTCTGGCTCTAGGTGGATGATCATACCATCATTATTATCTGGGTCATGAAGATCTTTTTTGTATAGTTATTCTGTGTATTTTTGCCACCTTTACTTAATATCTTCTGCTTCGGTTAGGTCCATATCGTTTCTGTCCTTTATTGTGCCCATCTTTGCATGAAAGGTTCTCTTTGTATCTCGACTTTTCTTTTGTTGAAGAGATCTCTAGTCTTTCCCATTCTATTGTTTTCCTCTATTTCTCTGCACTGATCACTGAGGAAGGCTTTCTTATCTCTCCTTGCTATTCTTTGGGACTCTGCATTCAAATGGGTATATCTTTCTTTTTCTCCTTTGCCTTTAGCTTATCTTCTTTTCACAGAAGGCCTCCTCAGACACCCATTTTGCCTTTTTGCACTTCTCTTTTCTTGGGGATGGTCTTGATCCCTGCCTCCTATACAAGTTGTGAACCTCCATCCATAGTTCATCAGGCAGTCTGTCTATCAGATTTAATCCCTTGAATCTATTTCTCACTTCCAGTGTATAATCATAAGGGATTTGATTTAGGTCATATCTGAATGGTCTAGTTGTTTTCCCTACTTTCTTTAAGTCTGAATTTGGCAATAAGGAGCTCATGACCTGAGCCATAGTCGACTCCCTGGTGCTGATATTATCTCAAAATGCATGTTGTGGATGAGGGGCTTGTTGCTGCTCTGAGTTTTGAGAGATCTTTCTATAATTAACAGCTTGCTAGTAGCTGTACAACATTGGGCTAAAGACTAGCAGGGTGGCATTCTTTCTTCCCTCTTCTGATGCCTATGTCTGAAGCTTTCTCTATCTCTTTTATACTTGAATTAAACTTTATTACACAAAGCTCTGAGCAATAAGCCTCGTCTCTGGCCCCGGATTGAACTCTTCTCCTTTGGAGGCCAAGGATCCCAGCATCTTTAGTGGTTCAGCAACAACCTTTCAAAACTAAAAGTTGACATTATGTTTTATTCAGCTGTCTTTCTGAAGACTTCCAGCCTAGGAAGCAATCTCTCAGATAGCTCAGAGGGACTGATTCTAATAGGTAAGGGAGGAGCAGGGATATATAAACATTTTTACAAAAAAGACCAGAAAGTTGGTACATCAAAAGAGAAAGTGTCACTCAATCATGTCTGACTCTTTGAGACCCCTTGGATTGTATCATGCCAGGCTCCTCTGTCCATTATATTTCCCCAGCAAGAATACTGGAGTGGGTTGTCGTTCCTTCTCCAGGGGATCTTCCCCACCCAGGGATTGAACTCAAGTCTTTTGCATTGCAGACATATTCTTTACTGTCTGAGCCACCAGGGAAAATCAGTACATCAACAAATTACTGCTGAAAACAAACAAACGAATAAACAAACAAAAAAACCCAGAGATCTCAAGTTAATGAATTTAGCATTTTTCTATGTATGAGAAAATGTCAGACTTTGGGGTCATTGAAATCATTCTTTTGATATGCACCTTAGTTATCTAAGACCAGTATGTTTCCCAGCCTGCATCCCCTTAAGGTTCACCTTGGGATGACTGCAGTGGCTTGGTAGCTGAAACATCCTTTGTTTACTGATCTGGCAAGCAACATTTCTCATTCACAAAGCTGTACCATTTTCTACTGGAAAGACTTTTCTTATCTTTAGGATCCTATCTGGAATGATTTTCCTCCTATTTTTTACTTGGACAGTTTCATTTAATCCTTCAAGTTTTATTTTAAATTTCAGTTGAGTCAGGAGGAATTCTCTGTTCACTTGATTTAAAAGACTAATCCTCTCCCTCAGCTCTTTTCTCTATCTAGCCCCCCTTTTTTCAGTGCATATTATCTCTGTTTATTTATATAATATGTATCAGTTCTCCTACCTTTTATTTAGGTTCCTGTGCAGAACTGATGCTTGTTTCATTTTTCAACAAATCCCCAGTGATTAGCACTGTACCAAACTTATATAAATTGTCAGGTATGATTTGTTTAGTGAAGCAGTAAATAAAGCCTGAAATTCTATCCTATGGTGTTGATTTTTTACCTTAATAGAATGATAGAAACTGTCCAATGAGAATTCTTTCAAGTTTCTACTTTTCACAAATTTCTCCATATTTTAAATTATTTCTTCTCTCTCCATTTTCAGAGAAACACTTAGCTACTTGAATGACTGGTCTTGTGTCTGCCAACCCTCCCAGAATTTTTCTTTTCCCTTTCTATTTTTAGGTTCTCTCTTTTCCTCTAGTGACCTTGGCTTCTAAGAACTCAAGAAACTCAATCCTTGAATATGCTCTCTTTCTTGCTCTTTTATGCTTTGAAAGCATAGGCTATTATACTCTGTAGTATTTTACAACCCACTCCATCACCTAACATGACCTCTGCCAACAGCCCTCTCGCTAAAATGTTTCTCAAAAAAGATTGATTTATCAATCACAAACCTCTCTCTTTGGGTTTGTTCTGGCTAGTCTTCCTATTGCATTTGACTCTGAGGCCGCCAGTTTGAGATCCTTGTGGTAATCTTAACTTTCAATTGATTTTTCTCTATATCTTTTGATAGTTTATCTTCTTACTCTGAATCTAAAATGTGGACACATTTCTACTGTAAATTCTGATCTTTTTGTTTTTTTTTTTCAACTATCCTCTGTCAAGCTATACACTGATTTCACTGTCCAACTCTGTATAGAACAGAGTTTCATTTATTATTATACTTTATATATGAAAAGTTTTCAATGAACATTTCTTAAGTAGAATTGATTTAATGTAGTATACTTTATTCTTAAGTGTAGTTTTAGATTTGAATCTGTTAAGTGGGACTGATATGGCCACCCTCAAAGTATCTGCTGGATCAGTTGGATCAGTGGGGCATAATATGAGTCAATGAGCCCTTCTTTTAAAGATGATACAAGCTACAAGAGAAATAAAACACTTTTCTACAAATTTCCTACATTAGCTAACCATAGTAGTCACTTCTCTGAAATAAAAAAAATAAATATAAAGAGGACTGCTAGAGATAGCACAGGTTTTATGCAACAATCATATTATTCTTTCAATGTTGAATAATAGATGCTGGTAAAGGTTCAATGTTAAATTAAGCATACAAAATCTTATAGATCCATTTTAAATCTAATTAAACATAACATACCAGGTAGCATTTGGTTCCTTCTACCATACGGCATACACACCTCCCCCACTGATATTTTCTCAAGCTTTCTGAGATCTGAGCCATCTTTAGAGATACTGCTGCCTATGTTACACCAGTACTGCTACTTATAAACAAATTGTGCTGCTAGGTCTCAGTCTTAAATGAGTTCTCTGGTATTTGTAGCTTTCAAATATATATGGAGATTCTAAAAGCTACAACATAATCTTTATACAGAGAAATAAAAAGGTATGTGACTAGGAAAAGTTGCTTTAAAAGTGGAAGGAGAGATGGAAATTTCCTAGCGGTCCAGAGGGTAAGACTGAGCTCCCAATGCAGGAGACCCAGGTTCAATCCTTGGTTGAGGAACTAGATCTCACATGCATGCTGCAACTGAGTCCTAGGGCAGACAAAACAAGCAATGATGTTTTAAAAACTGGAGGAGAGAGATTGGATCAAGGTGGTAGAGTGAGCCTGTGAATCAATCCCAATAAAAACCACAGGAAATATTTACAAAAGAGAGCCATCATAGCTTTAAAAAGACAAATATCATAAATAGACTTTTTGAGGTATACCTAAAAAAAAATTGTAGGTTCAAAGGGTCAGAGAATTTCAAGGTAGTCGAATCACTCCCTGGATCAGGTAGAAAGAGAAAAATAGAATAATTCTTGGCCACAAAACAACTAACACTGTAATGTTTGGGACATTAATGAAGATAATTAACTAAAATGTTGCCTTTTAGAAAACCTGGGTGAGGGGGATCCCAGCCTTTCTCTTATATATGCCAGTAGGTGACATTAAAGATGGTTGGACTCTAGCTGAAGTACTGGTTGCTTCTACTTTCCAAAGCTTGTGAGTAAAAGACTAGGTGCTGAATAGTCTTACTTTGTGTGCATGCTAAGTTACTTCGGTCTTGTCCCAGTCTTTGCTACCCCATGGACTGTAGCCCGCCAGGCTCCTCTCTCCATGGGATTGTCCAGGCAAGAATACTGGAGTGGGTTGCTGTGCCCTCCTCCAGGGGATCTTCCCGACCCAAAGACTGAGCCCACGTCTCTTATGTCTCCTGCATTGGCAGGCACGTTCTTTACCACTAGCATCACCTGGGAAGCCCAGAGTCTTAGTTTGCACCTTCACAAAAACAATAGGAAAAGGAATAGGAAAGGAAAAATGATTAATCTGTGTATTTCTTTCTGCATAATGAAGTGGTTCTAACTTAGAGGGCTGCTGGAACAGATACTGGGGATATGGAAACAGAAAAGTGCCCAGACATATAATAACCTCAACAATTATGAATTTTGACAACCATAAATCAAGCTACATGTGTATCTTGCCACTTCATCTCATATGTCCACCATTCCCACATTAATACCAACTGTAAGATCCTGTAATGGAGAGCTCTGTTTACCACTGAATGTACACTGATTTTCATTTAGGTGACAACATATATTTACCTGCTTCTGACTTTAAGTATGATAAAAAATCTGAACATATGCAATGCAAGTCACCAAAAGTGAGGAGGACAATCCAATGAAAAGAGATTGTTAACTCAGAATTGTAAAATAGATCTCAGTGAAACAGTTAATAGAGGAAATACTTTTAAAAATATAATTAAAAGATCCTCAGTATGATTCTAACCTAGATAATATTGAATCTATAAAAAACTATCAAATTATCATAAAAGTCTCCATATATCACTGAAATGTTGTGAAGTAATTAGCCTCCAACTAATTAAAAAAAAAAAATAATAAAAAAATTCAAGACAGAATATGTGGATAAATATTTTTCCTAAGGGAAAAATGTCTTTAAAAAGAGAGACAAAACATGATTGAATTAATGAGTTAGAAAAGGGAGCTGATGGATTTCTGAGAAAATTAGTCTCTAAAACTCTCAAACATGTCTTTTCAAAATGTCTCAAAATACCTTTACAAAAAGGCAAAGACATAAATACTGAAAGAGAAATAATAGGAAATATGAAAAATTTTTGAATATGTATGTATGATAAAAAATCCATAAAGGAGAGCAGACTGAATAAGAGAACAAATAAGAAAAAAAAAAATTCAAAAAACATTTCTCTTAGTTGAAAATAAGTATAAGATCATGGTTTGAAAGGAAGAAGAAACAGAATTTCCGAATAATGCATCACACTTGAACATGTCTCCCTTAAATTACAAATTTACAAGATAGAAAGAAAATCCTTAAAGTTTCTTTCATATGAAGGAGGTTATGAGCAATGCTAGATGAGGTTCATGATAGTTTTAATGTGTTTGATGCAATTACCTATTAGAAGACAATTGAAGTTGCTGGTCATTAGATACTTTATATAACTTCTACTAAAAATATGGTTAGACTTGTTGAAATTAAACCTTATATTTAATATTTACTTTATAACAGTAAACAAAATAGTAATATTTAAAATGTATTTAAATGTATAGCATTCATTTTTTTTTTTCTTTCTCCCAAGAAGTATGTGTACTTAGGGAAATTCATCAACAGTGTAAAAGCATATTGGGAAAATCTATAAATATAAAGTAAAACTCTGTTTAGCAGTCTATATCAATAGTTTAAAATAGAATTTCCCAACTTTTCATATGAATAACCCCTGGGGAGATTTAAAAAGTATCACTTCTAAAGACCTACTTCCAGAGATACTAATTAAATTGCATTGGATGGCACCCCTAGAATGACAGTTTTTCAAATCTCCCAAGAGATTCTAACATTCACCCAGGAACGAAAAATACTGGTTGTAATTAACAGTATAGGTTATAAATCACTATCAGTATGTGTGTTAGTCACTATTAGCACATGCAGTATTAACACTATTAGCAACATTAGTCAGTATTAGCATGAGGACTTCCTTCTTTCCAGCACCTTGCTCCTGTCCCCAGTCAAGTTTCCCTAGGTACACCTAGAATAAAATTTGGTACCATTTGTATATGTATTGATGCTGCCTTCATCCTTTTATTTATTTTTAGAATTAAATTATTTATTTTCTTCCTCAGTATATTGCATTGTTTTGCTCAGCAGTGGAATGATGCAGGAAAGAAAGTGCTTTTACTTCTTGCATATCATCTCCACAATGTTAACTTTGAGAAAATATACATGTGCTTTTTTGTGGATCTGTTTGTTTGGAAGCTTTCTTTTTCATCTTTTGAGAATGATCAGAGGAAACAGATAGATAGATAAAATAAATAAAAAGTCAGCTAAATGCTAATATTGCATATTAGTCTTCCCAGAGTTTGTGGTAAAATTGGAGGAATGGGAGGTTTGAACAACTGGGATTTTCATTGGTTCCTCATGGGCACACCCATAATCTTATTCTTGGACTTCTCTGGGAATTTCCTTTCTTTCATATGTGATAGCAGTTGCAATTCATCATCAGAAAAACTAGGACTCAGAAAAAGAAGTAACGTCTTGAAAAGATGACTCATTTTATAATTCAAAAATGAGGACATTATGATATTAAGAATGATGGTAATCAGTGAAACAAGTTACAATGGTTTTAGGCATAAATTGTTTTGATGAATGTGAGCATGGGTAAGATAATGAACATTAATGCTTTTTAAAGTAAGATTTTTTTGTTCTCATTTTGGTAGCACATAAACTAAAATTGGATCAATACAGAGCTTAGAATTATGCCTGCTCAATGTTGACATGCAGAGAAGAATTATGTATTTTGTGACAATAGTTAACAATACTGTATTGTATACTTGAAATCTGCAGAGGATAGAGATTAATCTTTTTCCACACATGCACACACACAAGAACAAAATGGTAACTATGTAGAGGTGATGAATAGATTAATTAGCTTGATGTAGTGATTCTTTTACAATATATACATATATAAAAATCATGTTGTACATCTTAATTACATACAATTTTATATGTCAATAAAGCTGTGTGAAAATTTTAAAAATCAGATCTTTTAAAGATAATGTTTATTGCTTAGAATGCTTATTGTATTATTTCTAAAATCTCATGGATTACTTATTCTAAAAATCAGACACTACAGACAATGACATAACTAATGCTCATCTTGTGTTAGATATTTCATGTGCTATTTTGCATCTGTGTTGATAGAAAAATATAAATTGTAATGAACAATTTTTATTATTTGAAAACATTTCTAATTTTCATTTTGCTTTGTATATGGTGTCATTTTTATTGCAGTAAAGAAAAATGTTTATATAATTAATATTTATGTCAATTGGAAAAATCTGATTTAATTTTCTGTGATTGACCAACTCTCATTCACATGCACTTCTGAGACCACTGCTATAATCTAGAGTGAGAAGATGGTTATTTTCTTTCGTGACAGATCTTGCATATTTTGATGATTGTTCTAGTCTTTTTCTCTCAATTTTAGGGAATCTCCAGAAACCTTTGATTCATTTTCAGGTACTAGTAAAGGGTTAGAGGAAAGGAAAAAATAATTCCAAGTGTCCTGAAAATTGTCTCTTGTCTAAAAATTTCAAAATCCAACAAATCTCCCAGATCGGATGCTAAGGGCAGAATTAAGAAAAGCATCTCAGAGCTCCCTCAAGCTTATGGAAGTAGGTATGTATAATTTTCTCTAGCAATATGTGTCTTTTAGTAGATCGCTGGGTGGGAACCAGACTTCCCAGGTGGTGCAGTGGTAAAGAATCCGCACGACAATGAAGGAGACACAGGAGATGCAGGTTCGATCCCTGGGTTGGGAAGATCCCCTAGAGGAGGCCACCGCCACGCACTCCAGTATTCTTGCCTGAGAAATCCCATGAAGTCACAGGGTTGAACCGGACAGAGCCGCTGAGCACCCTGAGAACGAGTGACAACTGAGGCCTCCGTTACTCCAGCTGCAGGAAGGCTGCTGGCCGACGCCTCTCAACCCTGTCCCTCTCCAAGGATTGGCCTCAACTCAAAAGATCTGCTTTGCCTAAATCCACACTGCCTTTGCAGGGCAGCTAGACTCTGAGGATTGGTTTATAGGAGTTCGTAGAAGATAACTCCCTTTTCTTAACACAGGATGATTCTGTAAGGCCATCCGAGCTTGAGAACTCCCCAAGGGGTGTGCTAAGGCCTTTACTGTGATTGTCTTGTGGTTCTCCTTCCCCTGCTCAACCCAACTCCCCTTCTCCCGCTAATAGATCCAATAATCTTGCTGCATGAAATTCTCAGTCAGCTTCCCAGAGAAACCTCCCTGTGACGTGGCTGTATTGATAAAGAACAAAAGCAAAAACATATGTTCACACCATGTGTTTAAAAAGAACAAACAAACACATCTTCTGGGGACAACCTCACAGTCAACACCTCTTGAGGGCCCAAATGAAAGCACCCAGAACTGTTCACATACATTCTAAGAATTTCTTTTTGACCTTCCCACAAAAAATGAACATGTATGAATACAAGCTTTGCTGTCTATTCTGTAAAAGCATCTTCAAGACTAACGGCTTCTTTCAGGGTTGGAAAAACTGTAGACTCTTTTGTGCAAATAACATATTTATCAGCCAGATTGAAGAGCTCCAGTAACTAAATGACAGTTATGATTTCTAGGTATTAATACATACGGTGATGGATTCCTACTCTCTAGGAAAAAAATAAAAAATTGAAAACTTGTAACAAGTTGTAACAATCAAGCAGCGGTGGCCAGTTCCTGGTAGCTCTGTATTATCAATTGTACATCCAGGTTTTAGGCATATTATGAAGCTTGCATTTGCCTTGTGTCTTTAGAGCTCTAGAGTAAGGATCCTAGACTGAAAAGAGGATAAAGAAAAATAAACAATTGTCCCTTGGTTTTGCTTAAACTGCAATGTGTAGCTAAGTGGTTTTTAACCAGTGGTTTTTGCTCCCAGAGGACATTTGAAATTATATGGAGACATTTTTGGTTCTCAGTTTTGGAAAGGGGAATGCTATTGTCATCTGGTAGGTAGAGACCAACAATGCTGCTAAGTACCATACAATGCACAGCACAGATCACCAAACAAAGAATTACTTGCCCCAAAATGCCAATAGGTTGAGGAAACCTGCCAGGAGCACTCAGTAATTAAGGAATGGACAGATTTATTCTATTCCTTCTATGGACAACTGTTAACTGACCAAACAATTTCTCTAAATGTGGCACTATTATGTAAACAAGTCCACAGTTAATTTTTCTTCTTTCTTTCTTATGTTGCAGACTTCCACAGTTTGTACGGTTTTTCCAGAATTTGTAACATCAACAGATGAATGAAAAATGATGAAAATTGAAGAAATATGCAATACCATGCCAATCTGCTATTTGAAGTTGTATATATAACTTACCATCAACATGAGAGTATAAGATATATGTGTACATATATATATATATATATATAACTTATTTTCTGTTATTTTGTACATTTGATGTTATGTGAAAGAAAAATCTTTGGCATTAGATAATAATGCTGGCAATATGACTTCTGTAAAAATAAGACTATGAATTTTTCCAGCAGCCTTTTCATGTAAAAAATGGTGAACTGCTGCTACAACACTTCAATTCGATAAGTATTTATTGTGCTTACAACAGATGTTGTTATGGAGGCTGGATAGAGTAGCATATCATTCCTGCCTGGACAATTTACATTTTTCCACATGGCTTACTGCTTTGAATTGGAACAATCTATCTGTCTAAACAAACTTAAAATTTATTTTCTTTGTATAATCTGCTTTTAGAAAAACAAAAAATAGCTTTATTTTTCTAGCTCAAGTCATTAGCACTACAGGATGAACTTCAGAAGAGTCTATTTAAACACAGATATGTTTTCTCATTATAAAATACTACTTGCAGAAGGTTAACTGATCACCTAGTTAGATTGATTTGATTTCTTTATTTAGCCAGAGAAATAGTTAATGTAGTTTAAAAAAATCTTGTAATAGTCTATTTATTTATTAAGTTAGATAAGACTTAAAGTTGTTAGTCTAATTGCAAAGGCAAGGAGTCAATCTCAGGTTTAAGGGTTGATTCTCTCCTACCAATTGGACAGATTCACTACAAAAGTCATGATGCTCTGAATTAGATATTAGCACCACATATGCAGTCCTCAGAAATTTGATAGTCTTCCCTGTGAAATGTTCATTGTTCACAAGAGAATACAAGGGTATTTGTTAAAAACTAACTCTCCATTGAGGCCTCAATGATGGTTTAGGGGTCACCAGAATAATAACATTTTACTCTCTCTTTTGTTACTAGTCTATGAGGTCTTGATTATAGTATTTTATTTATTTGTTCAACTTGGAAAGGATAGGCCATCCAAAGTCAGGAAGCATCTTTGGCTTGAAGAAAATAGACAAAAGATACTCTTGTAGATGGGCAGGCAAAGGTGTTCAGTCCTCAGAAATAGGCAATAGAAGAAAGTTGAAGTTGCTGGAAATTTACAAAAAGAGCATCTGGGTCACATTGCCTATCAAGCGGAGGATCCTTTAGTCAGATTTTAGTAAGTACCAGCCAGTAGATCTGAAGAAAGGAATGGCACCTCACTCCAGTACTCTTGCCTGGAAAATCCCAAGGATGTAGGAGCCTGGTAGGCTGCGGTCCACAGGGTTGCTAAGAGTTGGACACGACTGAGCGACTTCACTTTCACTTTTCACTTTCATGCGTTGGGGAAGGAAATGGCAACCCACTCCAGTGTTCTTGCCTGGAGAATCCCAGAGACGGGGGAGCCTGGTGGGCTGCTGTCTGTGGGGTCACACAGAGTTGGACACGACTGAAGTGACTTAGCAGCAGCAGCAGCCAGTAGATCTGTACCTACTACAAGTGCTAGCAGGAAAACATCTGAGGATCATTTATCTGTAGTGAAAGCTGGTAATGGGATGTCCCAGGTGGCACAAGTGGTAAAGAACTTGCCTGTCAATGCAAGAGATGTAAGAGACATGGGTTTGATCCCTGGATCAGGAAGATCCCTGGAGGAGGGCATGGCAGCCCCCTCTAGTATTCTTGCCTGGAGAATCACATGAACAGAGGAGCCTGGTGGACTGCCACAGGGTCAGAAATAATATATCCTAATAATAAAAAATAAGTAGCAGATTATCCAGATTGCATGTGTTCAAGTATCATCTCCACCACTTGCTAGCTATATAGATAGACAAATATCTTAGCCTCTCTGTATCTTATTTTCTTTACCTGTAAAATCAGAAAATGACAGTACATCTCTGCTTGTTAAAAAGATTAGAAGAGTTAATATATGTAGCATTAATAGTTTGCATGTTAGCTAGTATTACTGTAAAATGTTTTAACATCAAATGCTAGCCTCTGAAATTGGAGAATTAGCTTATGTTTTATTTCACAAATTTATTTGAAATTTGTGTTAGTATAGGCAATAAAAAATAGCTTATTAAAAAGCAGAGGCATTACTTTGCCAACAAAGGTCCATCTAGTCAAAGCTCTGGTTTTTCCAGTAGCCATGTATATGAGAGTTGGACTATGAAGAAAGCTGATCTGTACATCTGTGTCTCTTTTTCTGTTTTGCATATTGCATTATCGTTACCATCTTTTAAAATTCCATATATATGCATTAGTATACTATATTGGTCTTTATCTTTCCAGCTTACTTCACTCTGTATAATGGGCTCACTGGGAAGACCCAGAGGGTTGGGATGGGGAGGGAGGCGGGAGGGGGGATCGGGATGGGGAACATATGTAAATCCATGGCTGATTCATGTCAATGTATGGCAAAAACCACTATAATATTGTAAAGTAATTAGCCTCCAACTAATAAAAATAAATGGAAAAAAAAAAAAAAAAGAATAGACCTACCATATGATCCAGCAATCCCACTTATGGGTATATATCCAATGGAAATAAAAATAGGATATCAAAAAAAAAAAAAAGAAAGCTGAGCATCAAAGAATTGATGCTTTTGAACTGTGGTGTTGGAGAAGAGTCCCTTAGACTGCAAGGAGATCCAACCAGTCCATCCTAAAGGAGATCAGTCCTGGGTGTTCATTGGAAGGACTGATGGTGAACCTGAAACTCCAATATTTTGGCCACCTGATGTGAAGAACTGACTCATTTGAAAAGACCCTGATGCTGGGAAAGATTGAAGGCAGGTGGAAAAGGGGAAGACAGAGGATGAGATGGTTGGATGATATCACCAACACAATGGACATGAATTTGAGTAAACTCTGGGAGTTGGTGATGGACAGGGAGGCCTGGCATGCTGCAGTCCATGGGGTCTCAAAGAGTCAGACACGACTGAGCGACTGAACTGAACTGATAGGCAATAAAATGATT
Organism: Cervus canadensis; assembly: GCF_019320065.1. Classification (NCBI taxonomy): domain Eukaryota; kingdom Metazoa; phylum Chordata; class Mammalia; order Artiodactyla; family Cervidae; genus Cervus; species Cervus canadensis. The sequence continues at coordinate 76,834,513 of NC_057392.1, forward strand.
CTAGTTAAAGCCGAATCATCCTCTTTACCTTAACACCAAAGTAAATCTCAGAGACAGAGTTTTGGATGAAGTAGAAAAGGACAATTTTATTGCTTTGCCAGGCAAAGGAGCCACAATGGGCTCATGCTCTCAGAACTATGTGTCCCAACTTGAAGTGGGTAGTGAGAAATTTTATAGTAATGATTCAAGAAAGATGTGATTAGCTTGTGAATTCTTCTGATTGGTTGGTGGTGAGGTAAGTAGGACTCAGCATCATCAACCTTCAAGTTCCTACTAATCTGGGGTCTACATGTTTGTGGGCAGCATGCCACCATTAACCATTAATCCTTCCATCTACTGGGGGTTTCAAGTGTGTATGCCTTGTTGTGTCTGATTCTTTGCATCTCCATGGACTGCAGCTCACCAGGCTCCTCTGTCCATGAGATTATCCTGGCAAGAATACTGGAATAGGTTGCCATGTCCTCTTCCAGGGGGCCTTCCAGACCCAGGGATTGAACCTGTGTCTCCTGCATTGGCAAGCAGATTCTTTACCACTGAGCCACCTGGGAGTGCGGGCGTCAGTATCTGCAAAACAGCTAAGAGATTGTTGTTTCTCCCTTGACTCACATCCTCTCCCTTTTCTAATTAATAACTGTTTGAATCTGCCCCTCGGAACTCAGGGAAGGTAAGGGAGGCTGAATGAAACCTGTAATCAAAGAAATGGGGGACACAGAAAGGCTTTTGTGCATAGGATCACCATAGGGCACTGCTTGGTATCAAAATAACCCAAGGTTTAAGTCTTAAGTAAGAGTGGTTCAAATTAAATAGGACCTAATTAATTAGTGTTTTCAAGATAATGGATGAAAATATTAAAAACGGAGCTACACTGGATATGAAGCTAATCTCCAAAACATAGGATTCTAGAATAAAGACTTGGCCTTGGGATTAAATGGAGAAAACAAGTGTTTAGTACTTTCATGGATATCATTAGGAAGGAGTTGAGAAAGAAATTCTAAATAGGCTCAAGAGAATTTACATAAATCATAAATAATGCACCAAAGGAATTATGGATATTTAGGTTACATAATTACATGCTAGGATTTTTTTAAGGAAAATTGCTTGAAAGGAAATGTTAATTCTCTTCCCAAAGCAATCTTTATTGCTTCTGTTAGAGACAAAATATTATCCCAGTTGGATTATTTTAAAAGAGCATGATGATTATCATGTACATAGAAATTATTAGTGAATATTAGACCCTGCAGTATAATAGAAAGAAGGGTGAATCTGAATCAATGTGGAATTTTGATTGGCTTTTGCTCCTATAAAGCCATGTGATTATAGGCAACACAATTTATTTCTATGAATCTTTGTTAGAGGTAAGGTGAAAAATAATTCCTATCCTTACCTTGCAATTTTAACCAAGACCAGATAAAAGCAAATTTATAGGTCTTTGTAAAATTAAAACAATATCAAATATAAGTAATAATAATAATTATTATTGTAATTTTGCCTTAATTAACCAGGAAAATCAACCATGGTCAATTACCATGGTCATTTCAAACAAATCACATCCATCCCAAAATACATAATGATAATTTAAGATATTTATAGCTGATAGAGAGTCAGCTGAATGACTTTATATAATTCACATTTTAGATAAATTTTAGTTAAATAAGGAAACAATCTTTTTGAAAATTTTAAAATGCTGAATACCTCAATTTTTATTTTAAGCTTCTTTAGGTGTGAAAATTATATAATTCAAAATTCAGAAATTTTATTATAACATCAACTAGCTGAGAAATAGATAACTTGAGGGAAAATTGTGGTGGTTCAAACTAATGGATAAACTATGTCCTAAGAATATGGACCATTTTTGGAAATGAGAATTTCAATTCACTGAGCTTAATATGAACATGTATAAATTTCTCCAGTTTTTTAAACATCATCCAGTGACTTTTCTGAGGTTAACACTAGTTCCATTTATGTGATTATTTTACAGGAAAAAGAAATCAAAAACATGCTTAACAGCTCATTTGCAAATCATTTTCAAATAATATCAAGAGAGAAAAAAAATATATATGGAAAGTCAAGAGACTACTTCACTGAAGCAATTCAGGCTACAAAACTTCTGAATTTTTTTCTCCAGATAGCTCTATTTTCATTTCAGTTTCTAAATCTGCATATACACACAAGTCAGTGTGCCTGTTCAGTCACGTACACCTCTTTGCAAGCCCATGGACTATAGCCTGCCAAGATCTTCTGTCCATGGAATTTTCGAGGCAAGAATACTGAAGTGGGTTACCATTTCCTACTCCAGGGAATCTTCCTGACCCAGAGATCAAACCCATATCTCTTGCATCTCCTGCACTGGCAGGCAGATTCTTTACCACTGTGCCATCTGGAAACCTCATTCCTCTCTCTCCACTCTTCTAAATCTATATATACAAGACATTTACAATAAACATTGTATTGTTGCATACATAAAGAAAAAAAAATTTATTTTGCTAATCCAAAATTTCATAATAGCCTCTCCTTCAATGAGGTGAACAAGTTCAATCCCTTTTTCTATTCTCCCGACACCTTTCTCAATGAAGCTACATGGGTCCCCGCTGAGCAGACAGTGAGCCACATGCCCCCTCCCTACTGTTAGTTGATTCTAAAGAGTAGACTCTGATTCATACTTGACTAACCTGTTTTTCTGTCTATGGAGTTGGAAATTGTATTGAAGATACATTAATCCTACTTAACCTGTAACAGTACTTGAATGAGGACTTGGCCAAAGAGGCAAAAAAAGAAAATAGAGAAAGAAAGAAACAAACAAACAAAAAAACAACAAACAAAACCAGGATTAAACTCAAAGTACAGCAGAGAAGATACCAAGAAATTCTAGAAATGCTATTTTTCTTGTAGATTGCTAGTTTAATGCAAGTTCCAAATATACTTTCTGCTCTCAGTTTAATTATGGTACACTCCCTTCCCTTACATTAAATTTCTCTTTTCAGCTTAAGTCAACAGAGGTAACTTTTAGTTACTTCCAACAAAATAGCTTGCCTGTGGAAACAAACAAACAAACAAACAAACAATAACTTGCACAATTATATATTTGCAATTGAAGCAATTGATATACAGATCTCAAGAGGTCGATTCCCAGGTCACACTACTTGTCAGTATAAAGCTGGGTTAGGACTCAATTATTCCACTGCTTTTTCTTGCTCAAGGTTCTTTTCATGCAGTCCATTCTATTTATTTCATATTATTTTTCTGTTTAAATTCTCTTATTATTTTCTCTCCCCAACCCCATTAGATCCCACATAGCAAAGATAAAGCCCTATAATTTGGTGAAGAAAAATAAACCCAAAGCAAAACATTGCAAACATTTTATAAATTTTCAATTAGAGGAATACAGTTTTCAGAACACGTATTTTTTAAATGTAGTGTTTTTAATTGACTGTAAACAACAGAAACTTCTTGGAAGATGTAGTATTGAATTCTTACCATTAATCCTGTTCAGGAGATCTCTTTGAAATGTAAGAAATTATAATATATATACATGAATATATGAATAGTTGATTAAGCTCTGACAGAATAAAAAGAGAGGAGAGATAAAGATTCACTCATTCATGAACCGTTCTTACTAATTTTCTTACAAGAGAAGACTTCAGATTTAGGGTACAAAGAATAAGGTCTAACCAACAAGCATTTTCAGCACCTTACAATTAAGATCAAAGCCTTCAAAAAATCCAGCTGTGTGTTTAATTAGCTTGCTACTCAGTATAACACATATTGCAAGTATTCCTTCTTGAATAACTTTCTTGAATAATGCATCTGGGAGTATAGTCAGTTGAGCATTGATGCAGCTGGGTAGCTTGAAAGATGAAAATCAAATGTGAATTCTGATGAAGTAATTTCATTTTGAGCCTTTCATATTTCTTCCCCCCTAAATTAAAAAGAAATGAAACCTTGAGTTCAGCTGGTTCACTGCCTACTCCATGCCAATTCACATTTTTAGATAATAAGAGTATTTTGCCCAAAATGAATACTAAACACAAAATTATATTTTCTCATCTAATGGTGAGAAAAAAAAAATTTATGTATAGAGCTCATAGTAATTTGCTGTGATAATATAATAGCTGACCTGCTTTGTTAAGGGAGGTGAAAATGTCATTATTGCTAATAGAGTATAATGTTACTATAATGTTTTATCATGAGATGTTATCATCTTTATAAACATTCAGTTATAGTATGTTCAGTTTTAATAAAAATTCTATTGTAAAATAACTATAATGATTATCCTGGGATAATCTTTTTATTATGAAATAATATTGGTAAGTTTTCAGAGACAATTTTCTTACTATATATTTGTAATTCAATGAATACAATGGAATTTAATCAGCTGATAACATAATTTCAAACACTATAACTATGAAATTCAATTAATATAATGGAAATATCTCCTTGTTTTAGTTTCATTTATGATAGCTCATTTAATTACAGTACAGATTTTATTTTTAGCTAACATTGTTTTGTGTTAATTTAACAATTAGATATACTAGACCTTAAAATTTTAGAATATAAAAGTTTTACTCATCCATTAACTTATTCATTTATTTATCCAACATATATTTATTGAGGACACACTATGTGACAGGTAGTAGATTAAGTACAGGAAATACAGAAATGAATAATGCAAAGGTTGGCTTTCAGAGCCACCTTTTTTTTTTTTTAAAGAAAAGACAAACTTATAAACAAAACTAGCCTACATACCTATCAGATTGGCCAAAAAAGAAAAAAAGTGACAATACAAAATGATGTCAAGGATATGAAGAAATGGGATCACTCATACATTGCTGAGTTCAGTCACTGTAGAAATCTGTTTGTCAATTTCTTATAAAACTAATCATACAACTACCTTATGACCCAGCACTTGCACTCCTGGGAATTTATCCCAGAGAAGTGAAGACTTGTGTTCATACAAAAATCTGTATACAAATGTACATAGCAGTTTTATTTGTAATAGTTGAAAACTGGAAACAGTCCATATTACCCTCAAAAAAGTGAAAAATTAAACAAACAGTGATATATGCATATCATGGACACTATATCAATAAAAAGAAACTAACTTTTGAATCATGTAACAACTTAGATGAAACTCCAGGGAATTATATTGAGTGAAAATATCCAATCCCTAAAGCTTGCAAACTTCATTATTCCATTTCTGTAATATTTTGAAATTATACAATTAAATGGAGAAAAGATTAGTGGTTGCCAGTGGAAGGGAGGTAGGTGTCTTTATTAAAGGACAATGTGAATGACTGTGATGGACCTTTCAGTATCCTAACTGCTGTGGTAGATTCATGAACATAGAGACACGTGATAGAACTATATATAACTAAATGCACACACACATACAAGTGAGTACAGATAAAATTGGGGAAATATAAGTAAGATCAGTGGATTGAATCCATTTTAATATTTTGGTTGTGATATATTACAGTTTTTTTTTAATGTCAGTATTGGGAGAAACTGAGTAAAGTGTACATGGAAACTGTATTATTTAATATAGCTATAATGAATGTACAATTATCTCAAAAATGTCAATAAAATAGTACAATGAAATATGAAGCTGCTTTCATGGAAGTCTGCATAGAATATGGTAGGAATAAAAGGAGAATGGAGTGCATGAACGAACTGCGACTATGTGCATTTTCTCCATTGTTGATTTAATTGATTCACCCATTAATTTTGTATGTATTTATTGAGCACCTAATATGTTCTAGGCGTAGATTATGTAACAGTGAATGAAGCACATAAACATTCTTAGCCTCATGATACTTCTATTCTAGTGAAGAAAAAAACATTTTTAAGTGAGTGAAACACATAACACATAACATACATTGTGAAAAGTTATATAATGAAAAATAAAACAAGAGATGGGGAAGGAAATAAAGCAGGAGGGGTGGAATTGGGTAGGTGAGAAATGTGATGACATTTACTCTGAATGACAATGGTGCTCTTGGACAGAAATACTATTTTATTTCATTTTTGTTTATTTTTTGAAGATTAATATAATTGCACACATCATAAGGTTAAAGCTGAATGAAGTTTTACTGAACCTATTGTGCAGTCAACACCCAGATAAGAAACAAACTTCACCTCAGGGAGCTCACTTTATGCTACCCTCTGGTCATAGCAAAACTAGCAGGGAAACATATGTACAGATAAAATAAAATTAACTCCTCTAGTTTGGAGGCTATATTGTAGATCTGGAGACAAAGATCTGTTTTTGAACCCTGGCTCCATCTCTAGCTTTTCTCAAATGGCCTTCACTTGTCTCATTTGTTAAATGATATTAATGAACTTAGTCCACGCGATGTTATGAATGCCAGAGATAACGAAAGTACCCTAAAATTTATTAAGCCCTGTATACATTGCTCCTTAGAAGAAAAGCTATGACCAACCTAGACAGCATGTTAAAAAGCAGAGACATTACTTTGCCAACAAAGGTCTGTCTAGTCAAAGCTATGGTTTTTCCAGTAGTTATGTACAGGTGTGAGAGTTGGACTATAAAGAAAGCTGAGCACTAAAGAACTGATGCTTTTGAACTGTGGTGTTGGAGAACACTCTTGAGAGTCCCTTGGACTGCAAGGAGATCCAACCAGCCCATCCTAAAGGAAATCAGTCCTGAATATTCATTGGAGGGACTGTTGTTGAAGCTGAAACTCCAATACTTAGGCAACCTGATGTGAAGAACTGACTCATTGGAAAAGACCCTGATGCTGGGAAAGATTGAAGGCAGGAGGAGAAGGGGGCGACAGAGGATGAGATGGTTGGATGGCATCACCAACTCGATGGACATGACGTTGAGTAAATTCCAGAAGTTGGTGATGGGAAGGAAGACCTGGCATGCTGCAGTCTATGGGGTCACCAAGAGTCGGACATGAATGAGTGACTGAACTGAACTGGACTGATACATTATAACTTTTATTAGAACAAATAGAAGGCTCGATTTACTTAGCAGCTACAAGACCAATTTTTACAGGAGATTTATTATTTGAAAGTTATATTGAAGTATTCTAATTTCTATTTAACTCTTACATTCTACTGGTAATTCTGGTATCATTTAATTTGTTTTTATTAGTATTTTTCAACATTTAATATTTAATAACATGGCTTTCTCTAGATATGTTATTGTAATTGACAAATTTTAAACAATATGCCTATTTTTAAAATGTACCAATTAAATGTGACCAAAGCTGTATATTTTATCCCAAGATAACAACTATGATATGATTTCTTTCTGTTATTCTATTTTGCAGGTGATATACATTTCACATTTCATATTTTCCCAAATATAGTAATACTGTGTAGTAGCCAAGTCTTGCTTCTGATTTATAACTTACTTAAACCTTTCCCTTTTTAATCAAATTGTAACAGTGTGTTATTTGTAATCAATTTTTCATTCAAACTGAAAAGAACAATATAACCAATAGTCCATTATGTTTATTATATTTAACTGTAGGATGATATTTTGCAATTAGTTTGGGTGTTTCAATATTCCTTAAATTTAAGTTAAATTAAACCAATCAGTTAGTATGAAGGATAAATATTAAGTGGTCAAATATGCCTAGTGTGTTATGTTTCCTACTAAATAACTTCTCAGAATGAAAGTGAAGTTGCTCAGTCATGTGCCCACCAGGTTCCTCTGTCCATGGAATTCTCTATCACGAATACTGGAGTGGGTTTCCATTTACTTCTCCAAGGGATCTTCGCAACCCAGGGATCAAACTGGGGTCTCTTGCAATGCAGGAAATCAGTCCTGAATATTTATTGGAAGGACTGATTCTGAAGCTGAAACTCCAATACTTTGGTCACCTGATGTGAATAACTGACTCATTGGAAACGACCCTGATGCTAGGAAAGATTGAAGGTGCAGGAGAAGGAGGCGACAGAGGGTGAGATGGTTGGATGGCATCACTGACTCGAAGGACATGAGTTCGAGTAAGCTCCAGGAGTTGGTGCAGTCCATGGGGTCGCGAAGAGTTGGACACAACTGAGTGACGGGACTGAACTGATATCTTTATCTTTATTCTTTTAAACATAAAGTAATTTTATTTCTTAAATTTGTATAGATTAGGTATACAATTTTAAGTATAGTCAGGATTTCCTTATGTACTTAATTTATTTCCTCATATTAATTCTGTGCATAATGCAAAGGAAATGGAGAATATCTCATTTCCTGTTTAAAACAACAATCATTTTATTTCCAACATTTATATCATTTTAAGAGTTATTTTATCTTGATGAATGAATTTAAGTAGATCCTAAAGTAAGGGTGATGTCTTCCATGGTGGCTCAGATGGTAAAGCGTCTGTCTACAATGCAGGAGACCTGGGTTCGATCCCTGGGTCAGGAAGATTCCCTGGAGAAGGAAATGGCAACCCACTCCAGTACGCTTGTCTAGAAAATCCCATGGACGGAGTAGCCTGGATTAGGCTACTAAGAGCTCGCAAAGAGTCAGACAGGACTGAGCGACTTCACTTTCCCTTTCAAAGGATTTAAAATATTTACAAAATTAGGTGCATTCTATTTCAATAAAATGACAGTTTTCTTCAACAATTACACTTGATAAATATTTGTTCAATAGCTTCAAACAATGATAATCACAAAATCTAGGCTCATAATTAGTGACAGAATTTCTTTTCAATTTAAGAATATAATTTTTAATGCATTGCAAAAATTTATACTTACTTTACTCACATAAAAAGATTGTACATGTTAGTCCTAACCACTCTCTTTTCCAAAAATAAATTTAGATCCAGATGTATAAATTACACAGACCAATGAAGATATTTCAAATATCACAGTAACGTCCCTCCCAAGAATAATTGCAATCATGTATAAATTTCTGAGATTAAACCAGGAAGTGACAATTAGCAGTTATTTACATTGAAGTCGCCATGTTTGTTTTATAGCAATAGTCTAGAATCTGAAGTCTAGGCAGCAATATATGTGGTAGTCAACAGGAAGAGTACACTCAACAGGATTTCCTTGGAGGAATACAAACTCAAATGTTTATAATGGCCAAATAACATTTTGTTATGTTTGTGATTTTGTTGAAAAATATTTCGGCATTGGCAAGGCTATATCATGTGTGCACGTACATGCATGTGTGTGTGTATGTGTACATGTGTGTGTACATGCATGTGCTGGTTAGTTTAGGTTACACCCTAGGTAAATTCATTACTCAGATCAGTTACTCAGCCTTTAGGGAAGGTATATAATCATAAGTACTCATATGAGAGATGGTTACTTTAAGTACTTCAAGCTACCTATCTACACATGAAGTTTCATTAGTTAGTTAGCAAAATAATTGCCATGATTTTCTTGTGAAAATATTATACTTCATATTTTTCAGCTTGCCTAAAATATTCTTAGAGCACCCTTGCAAGAGATACTTCTTGTGACATACCTCATATCCCCTTAGCTTCACCTTCCTTCCAGCAGCTTCTACAGTAAACTTTCTAGGCAGGCTTCCATGCAGTTTATAATGACCAACATTTTACTAAATTTGATGTGTCCCTCTATTCACTTTAAGAAGGAATATGATCAAAGTATATCACACATCAAGAATTTAGAGTCACATTTAGCTCACTAGTGGTCTGTGAAACACTGCTTTCTGTCAGGTGTTAAGTTGGTTTTTTAAGTGTGCTTAAATATGTTAAGAAAATAATAGTTAAAACAAAGTTAAATAGGTTCATTTATTTTAAGGCAACTCAGAATCCTCAATATGTTAAAGAACATTGTGGATTTAAAAAGAGATTCTACACAATGCATATATTTCTCACACCTGGAAATATATACATAAACACAGTCAAGGAAGAAACTATAGTAAGATGTTAAGAGCACTTGCAGTCACCTTTATGAAGTATGGATAAAAGAATGCAAATCAAACCACAGTTTGGTCAGTTTTTTCTCTGTGTTTTGCTTTCTTTTCCTACAAGTTTCCACTCTCCTTAAGGTTTAATTAATCTGCATACTTTCTCCTGAATATACTAGTTTACTTGCTTGAAATATTTTGATCTACTCAGGAATATTTATGCTATAATAGATGTTTAATAAGTTGGAAATTTCAGTATACAACCCAACTTGATGTCTTTCCTGAACTCTTCAAATTAAGGCATCTGCTACCATCTCTGAGAAAGGAAAATGATTAAATGGACTGTGAGTTTTGTCTTGTAAAACAATACTCTATGTTGAAGTTGCCTTGAATTGCTCTAGTGTTTCCACAAAGCCTCATGCATTTTTAAATTGTATTTCATGATTTTAGTTGCCTATATTTTAACAGATAAGTAAATTTGATAGTTTAATGAATCTACATCCAAGATAATGGGCTATTTTCTTTGTAAGAAAACACAGACATAACACTATATTCCTGATCTTCAGAATAATAAAGAGACAGTTATCACAAAAGACTAATTCTCCAGGGCATATATAGTATATAAACACCTATCAGCTTCCTCAAACTAAAAAAAAAATGACAGTGTTAATTCAGGTTTTCTGCTGTTTTTTAATTAGGTTGCTTGTTTCTTTGGTGTTGAGTTTATGAGTTCTTTGCATAATTTGGATATTAACCCCTTATCAAATATGCTGTCTGCAAAGATCTTCTCCCATTAAGTAGGCCACATTTTCATTTTGTTGACAATTTCCTTTGCAAAAGCTTTTGCGTTTGATGCAGTCCCATTTATTTTGTTTGCTTTGCCTGAGACAGATCCAAAAAAATAGGACTATGACCATTGTAAAAAATTGCACTATCTATATTTTCTTCTAGAAATTTTATAGTTTCAGGCTTAACATTTAGGTCTTCAATCACTTGTGTGTTTATTTTTGTATATGTTGTGAGAAAGTAATCTGGTTAGATACTCTTGCATGTAGCTCTCCAGTTTTCCTAACACCATTACTGAAGAGGCTGTCTTTTCCTATTTGTTGTAGATTAATTTTGCCCCCTTTGTTGTAGATTAAGTGTGAGTTTATTTCTAAGTTTTCTATTCTGTTCCATTAAATTCTGTGTCTGTTTTTGTGCCGGTACAGTAATGCTTTTATTATTGTAACTTTATACTAATAGTTCAAAGACAGGAGTGTGAGACCTCCAGCTTTGTTCTTTTCTCTCAAAATTGCTTGAATATTTGGGGCATTTTACATTTCCATATAAATTTTAGAATTATTTGTTCTAGTTCTGTGAAAAATGTCATGGGTATTTTGATAAGGATTTCATTGAATCTGTAGATTGCTTTGGGTAATATGGTCATTTTAATGATGTTATTTATTCCAGTCCGGAAGTATGATCTATCTCTTAATTTGTCTGCATTATTTCATGAATGTCCTATAGTTTTCCAAGTACAGGCCTGTTTTTCAAAGAAGATATGCAGATGGTCAATAACACATGAAAAGATGCTCAATATCACTAATCAATGGAGAAATGTGAATCAAAATAACAAGGTATCACCTCATATCTGTCAGAATGGCTATCATTCAAAAGACAGCAAACAACAAGTATGCCAAGAATGTGGGGAAAAAGGGAACCTCCTTTCACTGTTGGTGATACTGTGAATTGGTTTAGGTGCTATGAGAAACAGTATGGTGGACTCTCAAAAATTAAAGATAGAAATGCCATATGATCCAGCAGTTTCACTCTGGGTATTTACCTGAAGAAAACAAAACCACTATTTGAAAAGATATATGCACCCCAAATATTTACTACAGCATTCTTATATTACAAGATATGAAACAAACTATGGCTAGTGGTAAAGAAGATGCTATATATATATGCATATATATTTGAATATTAGCCATAAAAAAGGAAATCTTGCCACTTGAAACAGCATGAATAGGGTATTATGTTATGTGAAATAAGTCAGGCAGAGAGCGACAAAAATTCTGCAAGATCGTACATATATAAGAAATCTAAAAAAACAAAACAAGCAAACTAATGAAACAGGTTGCAAATAGACTCATAGACAAAAAGAACAAACAAGTGATTGCCAACTTTTAGAGATGTGTGGGAGTGGGCAAAATGGGGGAAAGATATTAGAAAGTACAAATCTCCAGTTATATAACAAATAGGTGACAGGGATGTAACATCAAACATAAAAATATGCTTAATGATATGTAATAAATTTGTATGGAAACAGATGGTTGCTAGATCTGTAGTGGTGATCATTTCATAGCATAATCAAATGTCAAATCATTATGCATGTACCTTCAACTAACATAATATTGTATATTAACTATATTTCAATAAAAAGTAAGATAATTTGAAAATTTTTCTTTGTAATGTTTCATGGAATCAAGTTTCTAGATGCTTTCTTATTAAAAAATATTAGAGTGGGGATGCCTAATTTAAATATTATTTTTACCAAACATTTGCTTATTATGAAATATGATAGACAAGCTGGTTGCTTAATGTATCCACAGATACTTCCCATATGGAGAAGCTATACTTTCCATCACATGGTGCCTGAATCTGGCACCTTATGTGTTACAGCTATAGCCAGGTTCAGAGAAACTAACAGATTTTTGCAACTCAGTGGCTATTGCCTGCATGAATGAATTCTTATTACAACATCACAGATGGCTGGAACATTTCTTTATTGATTGTTGGAATTAACAGTGCATCAACTTATTGTGGCATGAACTGTATTTGCAAAAGAAAGAATAAAGTAAATGACCAGATGTATTAATAGTATGCTTTTAATTTCTAGGCATTCATATGAGGAACAGTTGTTGGAAGTCTATACTATTAAAAATGGATGTTTTTTTAATTTAATAAATATTAGTTTAAAAAAATTATAAAGTCTGTACTTACTGTGGAATAAGAATAATTTTCAAGGATTTTGGTTTGATGATTTATCACTACATATCAATTAGTTAAAATTCCTAATACAGAATAGTGTATATATATTTTCACTGAAAATAGAGTAGGGATAGTATAACTAAAAATGGCGAGTCTATTGTAATAAATATGGGAATAATTTATAATGGAATAATCAGGTAGAACACTCCATTTAGATTGTGTTTTCTTCTAAATTATCAGTTGGACAATGGGACACTTCGAGTTGTAAACATGTATAACATGTGTTTGAGTTTGCACTTTTGATAGTAATGCAGAACTTGTAAATAAACTAGGTCAATTGGATAATTTGAAATAAAATCTGAATTGATACGTGACTGACTAGAAATATTGGGTGAATTTGTATTAGTCATAATTCTTGATGAATTGCAGTGACCAAATTTGCTGCTTTTCTAAATCTTGGAAGAAAAATTAACAAGCATTTAGGAAAGCTGGAATTATGGAATTGGGGCCAGTAGTAGTTGCAGGAAACCAGAACAGTTGGAGAATTCTGGTTTCTTAAACTCTTCTAAAGTGCTCCTTAATCTAAACCCCTAAATCAACGTGGATGTGACAAACCTGGACATTTATAGAAAGAGGTATGATCCCAAGTCACTCTACTGTGACTCAGAGGGTAACAGGGAACTCAAAGAGTGGACTGAACATTCTAAACCATCAAAGCAAGTGCAGAATGTCAGAATAGGTACTGAGAAAGTGACCAGAGTTTGAGGAATGACTAAACATAAGTGACCTGACATTTACTGGCAGCCTTCTAAACTTTTGTGAAGGTAATGTAATGACATCTTTAGAAAAATTCCAAGCCTGGGACACAAGAACTTGTTCTTGATTGCATAGTATGCCAAATGCAAAGCATATACAAAAAGTAATTCCAGTGAGAAGTGGACTAAAGAAATAGTATACCCTTTGGGATGTAGCCTCAAAAGATTCTGTAAACCAAGAAACTCATTTGGCCATCAAGATAGTAAGACCATGAAATAATCCATTTATTCACTCATTAAATTAAGAAAAAAGTGATTTTGAATACTTAAGATACGTCATGCATTGTGATAGATTCTGGGGACATAATAATAACCAAAGAAACATGATCTTACAGAATTTACAGGTGAATAAGGAAGATAAGCAATAAAAAATAATTAAAAAAAGAAAATAATCAGTTATTCTGCTATGATTTCCTTCTTCAGAGGATCTTCCTGACCGCACAATGGAACTCACATCTCCCGCATCTGCAGGTAGATTTTGCTTTTTAGATTTTTTTTTTTTAGATTTCCAAAACTGATTTTTTTTTTTTTTTGGTAGACAATATGATATTATCTAAAAATTTTCCCTCTCCTTTAACTTTTCTTAAGTTTGAGACTATTTTCTACTCAGTGGTGTTTGCATGTTAAAATTTTGCTTTTTAAAAAAGCTTTTTTGTTTGTGTTTTTATTTTAAAGTCATTGCAGAGACTTCTTTGGCAGTTGGTAGTGTATGAAAGTATAAATAATTTCTGTTTATAATTATAGAGATTTTATTCATTTTTTTTAAATTTGTAGATTGAATAAATTTTTCTCATTCTTTTTGTGGGTGAAAGAAAAATATGTGACATAAATTGTTTAACTTTTTGCCAAGAGTGAGTGGATGTGTTAGTCACTCAGTCATATCTGACCCTGTGACCCCATGGACTGTAACCCACCAGGTTCCTCTGTCCATGGGATTCTCCAGACAATAATACTGGAGTGGGTTGCCATTTCCTTCTCCAGTGAGTAGATGAGTTTACTTTAAATGAATAAGAAGGGGATAATCAGATAATTTCCCTTTTCTCTGTCATCTTGGGATAATTTTTCTTTGAGGATTCTGGGCTCTTTGATCTTATTTGTCTTTTTGTACATTTTAGGCAACAATAAGCTCCTAAGTTATCATCCATGCCCAATGGTTTTTTAAAATGAATAAAAATATTTTAAATTCTTTTCTCATATTCTTGTCACAATGAATGTGACTAATTTAGAGAATGGTTCAAAAGTAATCTTTTTTGAGGAAGCTAACGTTTGTATTAATGTTAATATAAAATGTTATTCCCATTTGAAGATCAATTCATTCAACTAAAAAATTAAAGGAAAATGAATTTTTATCAATTTCTTTAGAGTGATGGATTATCACATTAATGGAGTAGTAATCTCAGGTATCATGACAAACTTTTAAAGTGACTACCATCATTTAGCATATATTAAAGAACTTTAGCAGTGGCCACAGGACGGGAAAAGGTCAGTTTTCATTCCAATCCCAAAGAAAAGCAATGCCAAAGAATGCTCAAACTACTGCACAATTGCACTCATCTTACACGCTTGTAAAGTAATGCTCAAAATTCTCCAAGCCAGGCTTCAGCAGTACATGAACCGTGAACTTCCAGGTGTTCAGACTGGTTTTAGAAAAGGCAGAGGAATCAGAGATCAAATTGCAAACACCTGCTGGATCATCAAAAAAGCAAGAGAGTTCCAGAAAAACATCTATTTCTGCTTTATTGACTATGCCAAAACCTTTTCTTTTTTATTGCGGGTCACAACAAACTGTGGAAAATTCAAGAAATGGGAATGCCAGACCACCTGACCTGCCTCTTGAGAAACCTGTATGCAGGTCCGGAAGCAACAGATAGAATTAGACATGGAACAACAGGCTGGTTCCAAATAGCAAAAGGAGTATGTCAAGGCTGTATACTGTCACCTTGCTTATTTAACTTATATGCAGAGTACATCATGGGAAATGCTGGGTTAGATGAAGTGCAAGCTGGAATCAAGATTGCCTGGAGAAATATCAATAACCTCAGATATGCAGATGACACCACCCTCATGGCAGAAAGTGAAGAAGAACTAAAGAGCCTCTTGATGAAAGTGAAAGAGGAGAGTGAAAAAGTTGGCTTAAAGCTTAACATTCAGAAAACTAAGATCATGGCATCCTGTCCCATCACTTCATGGCAAATAGATGGGGAAACAGTGGAAACAGTGGCTGACTTTATTTTTCAGGGCTCCAAAATTACTGCAGATGGTGATTGCAGCCATGAAATTAAAACACACTTACTCCTTGGAAGGAAAGTTACGACTAACCTAGACAGCATATTGAAAAACAGAGATATTATTTTGCCAACAAAGGTCTGTCTAGTCAAGGCTACGATTTTTCCAGTGGTCATGTATGGATGTGAGAGTTGGACTATAAAGAAAGCTGAGCGCAGAAGAAATGATGCGTTTGAACTGTGGTGTTGCAGAAGACTCGAGAGTACCTTGGACTGCAAGGAGATCCAACCAGTCCATCCTAAAGGAGATCAGTCCTGGGTATTCATTGGAAGGACTGATGTTGAAGCTGAAACCCCGATACTTTGCCCACCTAAGGCAAAGAGCTGACTCATTGGAAAAACCCTGATGCTGGGAAATATTGAGGGCAGGAGGAGAAGGGGGCGACAGAGGATGAGATGGTTGGATGGCATCACCGACTCAGTGAACATGGGTTTGGGGGGACTCCGGGAGTTCGTGATGGACAGGGAAGCCTGGCGTGCTGCAGTTCATGGGGTCACAAAGAGTCAAACACGACTGAGCGACTAAACTGAACTGAACTGAAAGAGATTAATATGTTTGGTCAGCATAATTTATATGTAAAGAAGTACATTTGGAAGTATAATGTCCAAGGATTTTCAACCTCCACAGTGCCCAATGGGGCTTCCTAGGTGGCTAATATGGTAAAGAATCTTCCTGCAATGCAGGAGACCCAGGTTTGATCCCTGGGTCATGAAGATCCCCTGGAGAAGGAAATGGTAACCCACTCTAGTGATCTTACCTGGAGAATTCCATGGACAAATGAACTTGGCAGGCTACATTCCATGGCTTTGCAAAGAGTCAGACATGACTGAGTGACTGACTTTCACAGTGCTCAATATAATATAAGCATGTAAGAAATCATAATTAAGATATATGCTCATAATATTTGGTGTTTAAAAAAATAATTCACTATCTTTCAAAACAAAAAGTACAAAGGGCAGATGATTAATTGGCTACTAATTAATTATTCTGATAAAAAATCTCTCTATATAGGACAGACATTATAGAAATAAAAGCCAAAATGACTCTTAGAAAATGCATTTTCTGTTCACACCATAATAGTTAAATTTAAAGATATGCCAGGGGTTATTTAAGAAAAAAAATAAAAAAAGAGGCCACAGAACTTTTTGAGCAAGTATTAACTTCTGTCATTTTTAACAAATATTTTACACTCCTAGTTTCTCAATTATCTACAAATAAAGGTCTTATTATTAGTTTTACTCAGGGATTCATTAATATCTAAAATGTTCTTTGGGTTTAATGGCAGTCTCCAGCAACTAAACACTAGGACAATAGGAAGGCATCATTATGAATTTTTAAAAATATAATTTTTAGAGCAGTTTTGGTTACACAGCCAAATTGACTGGAAGATACAAAGATTTCTAATATTTCCCCTTCTCCTGTACATACACAACTCCCTTTCTATCAACATTCTGCATCACAGTGGTACATTTATTATAATTGATGAATCTATATTGACATATTATCCACAAAGTCCATAGTTTATATTAGGGATCACTCTTAATGTTGTACACTCTATGGGTTTGGAAATAGCATGTGTCTGACATTATAGTATCATACAGAATATTTCATTGTCCTACAAATCCTCTATGTTCTGCCTATTCATCTTTCTCTCCCTAACCCCTGACAATCACTGATCTGTATACTATCTCTGTAGTTTTTCTTTTTCCATACTATCATATAGTTGAAAAATGCCATTGGAATATTAATAGGAATTGCACTGATCTGTAGATTAGTACTTGGTAGAATAGACATATTAACAATATTAATTCTTCCAATCCAGGAACACAGGATAGCTTTCCTCTTAATTGTGTGTTCTTTGGTTAATTCCCTTTGATAGCTTAAATATAAGGTTTTACTGATAAACAAAAGAAATGCATATTCCGAAAATCTCTTTTCTTTCATCTGTGTGTTGACTTTTGATGTTTTCATGGCTTTTAAAATCAATTGAGGGAAGCCTACTTTCAATGTGTACCAGGTAACAAAATAGTATTTCTGAAAAATAGTTTAAAAGTTAACAAAAAATATCTTTTCTGTTGACATTTTGACAGATGACATACTAGAAAACTGGTCATAAAATTTAAGATGCTACAATGAATGACAGTTTCTCCTCAGCTAATTGACAACTAGGGACAAAAATAAAACAAAGGAAGTACATTACAATATTACTTAAAGGAACAGTCTTTTAGGAAATGTAGTGTTTTTTTCTTTTTTGAAAAGAAGACTGCATTTTTCAGTTATAACACTGAGCAGTTGGTTACCTCTTGTAAAGATAAACATTTGCTACAAAAATGATGATTATCCAATAAGAAGCTAATAGGCAGTGCTAATATACTCAAGAAAGTCATTCCTTGAAGGATTTAATGTGCTTTTATTTAAGTAATGATTCTGAATTATATGCATTACATTAAAATTCTGTGTATGACTCAAAATTATAGTCAAATATCATTACATAGTTTTCATAGTTAATATTTTCACTCAAGTATAATAATCACCAAATTTCAAAGTTTCATAGAAGTCTCATTGGTGTCATGATTTCCACCTTTATTGTTTTTCCTTGTAATACACCTTATACAGATTCAAAAATAAGTTGCATTTTCCCAAATGAAAAGTTTATGAGGAAACTGGGTGGATATTAATTAAAAGCTCACCCTTGAGTCTCATAATGTGACATAGGAAATGTAATAACAATAAAAATAAGTGTTTATATTTGTCTTTGTCTAAAGAGTGAGTTGGGGAATTACAATCTTTTCCAAAGTAAAATAATTTTTCTCCTGAAATTGTGTAGCTAATTACATCATTAGAAAGGAGAAATAATTAGGTTTGAACACCTGCACTGTAGTTTACATTGTACTTCATGCATACTGTTCAATTCATGACAAAATATTCAAAAGTTCAAAGTAAAATTTAAAAAAAAGTTATGCAAGTTAGCTTTTTGAATGGATAAGTATGTTTTAAGCTTATAAGATTTTATTTTTGTTCCAAGCTGATATCATTTCTTGCTGTTAAAGTGATTTTGTTTTTATTTTATGATAGTACATGATAGTTGTGGAGTGCGCTTTCATTTTTATTTAGAAGAATGTAAAAACCTCTACACAAGTCCCTTTAGGTTTTGAAAAGTGCCATGGTTCCATGGAATGTAAAATTATGCATGCTGATATCCTCACAGGGTACCTTTAGAATATTTACCATTATCCCAATAGAATAGATGATAAATTGAGGCTCAAAGAAATAATAAGCTTTTTCAAGGCCATCCTACAAATGATAAAGAGGTGATGGCAAATTCAAAGAGAAACAAATTTAAATCAGTTGGAAGCTGATGAATGAATCTATCAGCTAAAATTGATTGAACTATTCATGGGTATTATTTCCTTTCCTGGAAAAGTCAGATCATCTTTAAAAGTGATACATCGAATATATTTTGGTAACATTTCTTAGAGACAGTTTATGGTGTTCAAATGTGATATCTTGGCTGCCCTCCCTGCCCTGTCTCTTCTTGTGTTTCTCAAATATGAATTTGGTGACTAGATTGTGATGTGGGTGCTGGTAATGAAAAGTGCAAGCAGACATTTGGGAGAACACATGGTTTGAGAGGTATAGATTGATTATCCTTCCTTGAGAGAAAGACCAGAGGTAAGTTTAAAAAATAATAATAAAAATAAAAAATCATTAAAATAAGGGAAGTCATGGTATGAAATGAGAAAAGTTGCTCACAAGGTAATTAGATACAATTCAAACTAACTATAAAAACCATGGTAATCATCACAGCAGGGGAAAATCCAAGTCTGTGGAAATCCAGGTAAACGTAGTGAATGAGGCAGACAGTCCATGGTGGATTAGGAGAGTCTTCGTTGTCTGGGGAGCTGAGGTTCAGGGCAAAAAGAAAAAAAAAAAAAAAATCCAGCCCCTAGGGGCAGGAGGCTTAGTTTGGAATTCAGTCACAGGTGAAAATAGAAATCATTGAGCTACTAGGAATAGTAACTGCCTAATTCCTATCTAGGAAAAGGACTATTATGAATCTGGGGAAAAATTGATTACATTGCTGGTGGTGAAAATGTGCACTTGTAGGAGTTCCTAAATTTAGTTCCTAATTTGGAGTAGCAGTTCTTATCTGATTTTCACTTTAGCATTAGTTGGATTCTTTCTCTCTCTTTCACTCTACCTGTTTTTCAAAATGTGCATGCCCAGAGAAACTCACTGGGGGCAGATTGTGCAAAGTCAACCACAGATGGCAACAGAATTCTATAGTAATGTACGTGATGAATATCAATATGATAAATTTCTCCTGTAAGGAGTAAGTGACCAATTTTATAAACATAAATGGATATATTTAATAAAATAAATTTCAGAATAATCTTTTTTGGAGTTTATGACAACAAATTATTTTTCAAGGATTAATTTTTTCATCTTTTCATGAAATTTGAGGTCTTATTAATCCCGGAATCAAAACTCCATGGATCAAAACTCTGTTTAGAAAACTAGTACAGTTTGATATGTGTGTTGGGGATAAGGTTCTAAGTTATGGAAAAATCTATACACATTATAGAACAAAGTTCCCAGCTTTGTTCAAACTACGTTCATTGTAACAAGCAGAGTATTTATGGGATGAATGAATGGGCTTTATTTCTGTGTGTTACAAGGGTGCTGATAGGAAGAATCTTAAATATGTTTTAAAAAATTACATAAGCTTTGGAGGATTGTAAATATTCTAAGAACAGTAACTGTCTGGTCTTTAGAATGTATATTGGCTCTGATCATGTATATTTACGTCCAAATAGGGTAGGAGGAAATACAATGTTAAGAAACTGCAAATAATAATAAAATTCAAAAGAACCATTCCTATAAAATATCTGTGTGACCCACAGTGCAAGATGTGAGCAGGATTGGCCACAGTATGAAGAGTGGGACCGAGATAGCAGTAGGTTCAGTGTGACATTCATCAATGCATTAACAACAGAAGTTCCAACACTTGCTGTGATTACAGCTACCTTCGACTCCATCATCACTGGACAATAACACTCTTACTGTAAAACCCAATCTTTTAAATTTTGGATTCACAAATTTGCACTAGATAATAGACAGTCACAGCATCAATTCATGGGTGACTTCAGGGGACCTCAATATCACCTCTTCTAGTTTTAGTATCAGTAGAATTCGCCTTCATAACTCAGTGAAGGAGCAGTAGAATAGTGAAAAAGCAGTTGTGTGTGTCAGAAGATTCAGTATAGGAGACTAATCCCTCTAGACTGACAAAACTATCTTGTCAGTCAAAGGACAAGGGCTATTTAAAGAAACTGGTTTTCCTACAAGTGTGGAGGCAGAACCACACTTGAAAAGTGTACTTGGTAGCTGAAAAAAATACTTGGTAGGAAAAAGTACTTGGTAGCTGACATTGATATCTCTAGATTGGCAGGATCTAAGAAAAATATATAACACTTTTTTTTTTTTTTACAGATGGAAGAGAAAAATGTACTTTATACATGCTTTATTATAATTTTTTTGTTAAGGAACATCCCTGGAAACCTAAAAATCCTAATTGAGAAGAGAGAGGAATTTAAAAAGGAATCTGCCAAAGTTATGAATTCTAAAATCAACAGTATGAAAAGGCTGCATTTGGTTTGGAAATTGCTTCTTGGGAATGACACGTTGTTGAATTTGAGGAAATATATTTGTACTGTCAGGAGAAAAGTAAAATGTGAATGACATGATGCACAGCACTCAGGTTCTGGGCCTAGGAAGTATTACCAAACGGAAATTGAATAAAGAAAGAAGTGAAGAACCTTTTTTCAGCAGTCAAAGCACGTATATGAAGAATTGATATTAATATTAAAAATAAAATATTTCAGTCTACTTGGAAATAATTTTATAGTGGTGAAGCCAATTAAATAATAGAATAACTTTCTAAACAGCTTGGAGAATTGGAATTTACCTTTCTCTTGCCTGTTTTAATTTTTCTTGTCACTATAGAAATATATGATGGCACATAAATTAATGAGTCAACATTTTAGAGAAATGGAGATTTTTTTTTCAGAACCAAGTAACTATTTCCTATAATTACAAAAGGTATTCATATTTATTAGAAAGTTGGACTTTTTTTTTTTTTTTTTTACTTAGTTCTACTTTGCTCAATTGTGCTGGTAAAATTATAATTTGCTATCAGAGGTCAGGGCTATGGAAAACAAAACTGAAGACAGAAGGTAAGAATTCTTCATTAGTTAGTGTTTTCTATGACTCTAATATTATGCTATCTGAGTTACTGATAAAAATTAACCACTAGTAGAATGCTTTATATTTTCCAGCTCCCTCAGCAACTTTAAAAATTAACAGTGCTGCCAATGTTTTTAAATTAGAATTATATACAAATCAGGAAAATAGATGTGGCCTTGGCATTTCTTTCATGTTTTTGGTGCAAGAGTCATATCTTTCTCAAGGATGTGTCACGAGCTCTACTAATCTGGGAGAGTGAGAAAGCTGAGTCATCACGTGTCAGAGCAGCCAGTTAAACCTTTAATCACTTACTGTGATGGTATATGCAACAGTCTAAAACCGGAGGAAGCACTGAGTTCCCTGTTCCGAATCCTCACTCTTTTCCCAATAGCAAAAAGGGCAAAGAGCAGGTAAATCAGTTCAGTGATCATCTCAGTTCTTAAGGGATGCAGAACAAAAGGCTCTAGGGTCAAGGGGAGGGTGAGGGGGAAAAGTTAGGGGTGCATTAATAAAATATTGAGTACTGAGTTAGAGCAAGGTAAGGTGTCTTCAAGATTTCCTCCTTTTCTGTCAGGAAATCCCAATAGAGGTCCTCAAAGCCTAATTTTGAGCACCTACTTCCTGACATCAGAGATGGAGAGTTAGAGATTGTTAAGCTTATATATTCTCTGACCATTAATCTTCAGGTTTTCTCTCTTTCCTTCACATTTACAAAATTTCCTATTCATGTTTGCTCAACAGAAACATTGTTTTACCTCCATTTCTAAGACATCTACTTGATATAATACATTCTGTAACATAATTATGTAAATTTTACTTCATTTTAGGCTATAATTTCCCAGTATATTCTGAATTTTAAAATGTAATTTTAGCTAATAGTAGCTAAAAAAAAATCATAAATAGTAAAACTTTGAAACACATATAAAAGGTAAGTGTTTCTGAGGATCATTTTTTCTTCTTTCAGGAGTTTTTATATGACTTTTTCCCAAAAAGCATAAATTTACAGGGGCTTCCCTGGTGGTTCAGCAGTAAGGAATCCACCTGCAATGCTGGGGACTTGCAAGAGAAGCAGATTCTGTCCCTAGGTATGAAAAATCCCCTGGAGAAGGAAATGTCAACCCACTCTAGTATTCTTGCCTAGAGAATCCCATGTACAGAGGAAACTGGTGAGCTACAGTCCATAGGGTCACAAAGAATCAGACACGACCAAGTGAGCATGCACACACATAAATTTATGGAGAGTATACTGTCTGTTGGATTTTATATTAGCACAGAGTAATTATATAGCTCAAAGACTGTTAACTAACCAAGGCAGATTAAAAACAAGAACTTGAAGGGACAAGGTGGTGTGAATAGACTGCATTCACTGGTTGCCTCTAGGAAACCGTAGGCCTCACCACTACCCTGACTGCATAATGATGCCCCACAGATTAGACAACGTAAGAGGAGACAGTAGGTTTGAAATTCTGAAGGGGATGCAAGATAAAAACCAGTGATATTTTTTCAAGTAACAGAATAGTAAAACACCACTGAAAAACTTATTGAGAGGAAATCAAGAAACACACATTTGTTGGATCACATTAAACAGAGTTCAAAGGACTTCCCTGGTGGCTCAGACGGTAAAAGGGTCTGCCTACAATGCGAGAGACCCAGGTTCAATCCCTGGGTTGGGAAGATCCCCTGGAGAAGGAAATGGCAACCCACTCCAGTATTCTTGCCTGGAAAATCCCACGGACGGAGGAGACTGGTAGGCTACAGTCTATGGGGTCGCAAAAAGTTGGACACGACTGAGTGACTTCACTTTCACTTTCAAACAGGGTTCAAGCATATTATACCTCTTACAATTGTTTCTGATTTAAATTTATTAAGAACAATTTATATAGAATTACAGAGCTAAGAGTTGGAAATTACAATAAGAAATGACTAGATAAAACTTCAGAAAATTAAACAACTTCTATTGTTTATGTATTATTTATTAAGTGTTCTTTGAAGAATTGAAGACTGAAACCAAAACTAAATTGACTGTAAATGGTAAACACATAGTAAAAGATGTACATGGACCAATTTCACAAACTATATGTTGAAGCTTTTAGTTCTTTTTCTATGACAATCCACACTAAAACCTAATTTATATTTTCCACTTAAGAGTGGTTTGTCTGGTGATTAGAATTTCAATATAAATAATATTCTTATATGTCTATTTCAAGAGAATTCTTCCTTTGCCAATTTATGAATGACCCTTTTCCTTTGGTAAAACTTGTGTGAAAGTGAAAGTGAAGACGCTCAGTTGTGTCCAACTCAGCGACCCTAGGGATTGCAGCCTACCAGGCTCCTCTGTCCACGGAATTTTCCAGGCAAGAATAGTGGAGTGGGTTGCTATTGCCTTCTCCAAAAACTTGTGTAACAGGGCTTTAACATTTGGTTCCAACTTAAGCCTACTCATTTTATAAGAGAAAAAAATCCAGTCAGTGCATCCTTTTTGTTCCAAAAGCTCTTTGAAATTAGATATATATCCAAATCCATCAATTATATAAAGGTCAATTTGATGTAATGATCTTTCCAGTTTTATAAATATTCTATTCCTTACCATTGGAGATTTACCATTATTAGCCAAGGAATGTTATTTTATTTTGTATTGCTTATTGCCTATCACAGTAAAAATTACATGTGTGTGTGTGATAGGTCACTCAGTCATATCTGACTCTTTGTGACCCCATGGACTGTAGCCTTCCAGGCTCTTCTGTCCATGGGATTCTCCAGGAAAGAATACTGGAGTTGCCATTTCCTCCTCCAGGGGAATCTTCCCAACCCTGGGATTGTCTCTTGACTCTCCTACACTGGCAGGCAGATTCTTTACCACTGCGCCACCTGGGAATATTTTCAAATCAATTTAAAAGCATTCTGGAATAAATCAAGTTATTGTAGTATCTGTGATTTTAACCATATATGTAACATTGGGAGCTTCCCTGGTGGCTCATAGCGCAGGCTATAAGCTTTCTTTGCATCTGACCTGGGGCTCGTCTATTGATATGAAAGTGGAGGAACTGAGAACAGCTCATGCATTTCTGGGCTCGATCCCTGGGTTGGGAAGATCCCCTGGAGAAGGGAATGGCTACCCACTCCAGTATTCTGGCGTGGGAAATTCCATGGACTGTAGAGTCCATGGGGTTGCAAATAGTCGGACATGACTGAGTGACTTTCACACACAAGTGTAATGTATAAATATGTGTGTGTGTATATGTGTGTATATATATATATATATATATAAAATTTTGAGTCATTGTTTTGATAACTCAAAAATATAATAGTACAATTGCATACAAAATAATATAGATGTATGTGCCTGGCACTTACTGCTGAACAACTTCGAAATACTGAATAAATTACTGTATCATTTAATTGGCACTGTCTTGAGAATGATACTTTTGGGGGTTACTTTTATCAGATATTAAATATTTCCAAGGATTTCTGATACTTCCTCACTCAGTCCAAAGTAATAAGTGTAGATTTCCATTGCTGAAAGTGAAAGGTGGAAAGATCCCGTTTCAACTCAGTTTTTGCTGGCCACTCCCCTTGCCAGTCTGAGGCATCCAGGAAAATAGTCACCCTGATTCTATCCTGCATTTGAAAGTAGCAATACCCCCATTCAAATTTAGATGAATTAAATCTGAATTTTGGTGGGTGGGGTCAAGTATATGATTTCTTAAATTCTTGGGAGATGTTAAAATTTTTAAATTTACTGAAGTAATTCAAAAACTCATCTAAGGGTTAGCGCCACTGGTTCAGAACAATATACTACTGCTGTGGCAGCTCCCCTGAGAGAAGGCTTGGGTTCTTACATGATATGCGCTCTTATAAGTTAGCTACAATATTTTGGTTTCCTAGGATAACAGCGAATAATAGACATTATGGTCCAAATAAGGCAAGCACTAGCCCATAGTACATTTTCCCACAGACACAGCTTCAATCACAAATTGAAAAAAACAAAAAACATTGCATGTTCAGGAGCAGGAAGAACGTAGGAACCTTATACACTCTGACTCCTTACTACTCCCCATATATACACACACTCTGTCACATTCTTTACTCTTTTCATGATAGAAAGATTGTCTCCTTTTTCTAAATTGTAATCTACAGTACATGCCTCATATATCGCAAACACATATTAGCTAGCCTCCTGCACCTGCATCTTGATTTAAAATGACCCCACAGCTTTTTCTTGGACCATCACATGGGTAATCAGTATTTATTTTTTACTGAGGTATTTATGTGGAGGACTTTTCCAAAAGAAACTGATCTCATGGTCCTATAACTTGATTTTAAAAACAACAAACACTGAAATTAAACAGTAACTATAAGCAAGGGCTGCTCTAAGGACCTGACATGTATTGACTCATTTAGTATTTAAGAAAACACTATCATGTGGGCTTCCCAGGTGCACTAGTGGTAAAGAATCCATCTTTCAACACAGGAGACAGAAGAGATGTGAGTTCAGTCCCTGGGTCAGGAAGATCCCGTGGAGAAGGGCATGGAAACCCACTCCAGTATTCTTGCCTGGAGAATCCCAAGGACAGAGGAGCCTGGTGGGCTACAATTCATAGGGTGGCAACGAGTCAGACATGACTGAAGTGACTTAGCATGCATGAAGTAGGCTTGCTGAGGATCTTTTCAGGTAAGGAAACACAGGCATAGAGAGAACTTCCCAAAGTCGTAGAGGTTAAGGAGGACAAACTAATGTCTAACCCAGCAGTCTGACTGCAAAGCCTTGGCCTTCCCCACAGCATATTTATCTCTTTTGAGTCTTCACTGTACAAACTGCCAGAAACTTCCCAAGTACATACCTTTGTTCTGGCAGTGGGCATCTTATGTGGAACTGAAATTTCTGTGAATTAAATACAAATGATTAACATGTAGATGAAATTCTAAAATGTTGACTAAATAGTCATTCATAAGCATTTTTAAAATGGAGCCCAAGACTTCATGGTAACATCACACTGTCATACAACTCAGAAATAATTTGTGCTTGGTTAATTTATTGCGTAATTCTTCTATCAAAATGTCCTGATATATTTCCTTTTCTTCTCCTTTATAAATTGTCTTCATGTTTTATTAATATTATCTCATCTTATTTATTATATTTTCATGGTATGTTCACTCATTTGCTTTTTGGAAGTAGATGGAATACTGATAAGCCAATACCTTGATTTATAAAAGATTACCTCGATTTATAAATTGCCCTGATTTATAAAAAAATAAGTCAATTATATAGAGGCACTCTCTGCAGTACAACAGACAACCAAAAGTAGAGAAAAACTTCCTGACAAGGGAAGTTTTTATTAGTCTTTAAGTGGCTTGGTGTCAGTTTATCATTAATTGATTTGGTTCTTGTGACTGAGCAAATCTTCTTTTATTTGCAAAGAACAGAGTTATATTTATGGTGGCATATTCATGTGGCAGATTTGGAAAAATGTATTATTCCATTTTACTAGGGAAGGAGCTAAAATTCAGGCATTTAGTTGGTGCCAGTACCTATAGCTTCTCAGTAATAAAACCAGCGATTGGGACAAGATACTTTGATGCTAAACCCATGTACTTTCCACATCATGAGTGCAGATAAATTACTCAGCTATCTTTTTTCTGTGATATTTACACTCTAAAGGCTGATAGAGCATAGGAGAAATTTCAAGCAGGGAACCCAGAAAGGTCCAGGAGATAAATATTAGAGCAGAATCTACACATGATAGGTACAAATGAACCACATGCGGCATTGCAGACTGGTAAATTATATTGATGGAGTTAAAACAAAGTGTAGATGATTCCAGTCACCCCTGCTGAATGGGTGACCTACATGATAAACAAATAGCAATGGTAATACATCTGGATAATGGCAATTCATTTCAAAGAGTTAAAATCAAAAAATACAATACCTCCCTACCCACAGATACTCAGTATTTGAGAATTCTTAGTTTTGAGAATTATCTATGTGTATTTAGCGAGATGATAGCTATTGCAGAGTCATGAACAAAACTAGACACTTTGTTTTATTTCATAATTGATCATCTCACTCTCCTCAAAAACTCCTTTTCCTTTCTTTACATGAAATATCATAAACAAAACAATAAGAGTTTTGCACATGTAATACAGTTAGGGTGTTGCATCTTCCCTAAATATGGTCCAGATTAACTTTTTATAGTTTTATCTGCATCTTTTATGTAGCTGTCTCACATTGTCCAACCATTCACATGTAACTTTCTGGTGCATACCTGCCCTCTAAACTCAAGGGTGAGACAATAAGTGAAATCAGGTGAAGTTATCACTAAAATTGTTTGGTCTGTATCTGAGAGTTCAGGAACTTTCTGCCTCACCCAAATATTTGTTAAAGTGATAAGAAAGTATTGATATTTAGTCCCATGATGGAAAAAGTCATTTTCTCTTGGGGAAAGTCTCAGTAATTCATTTGGATTTTATTTTCCTAGGAACATGCTCAGACTGGTAATCTTGGAATCAGAACAGATTAAATAAATTAAATTTGTAATGGAATCAGTCAAAAATTTCCTGAAATATTAATTTCCACATTAAAAATAATCAAAGTCATTTCAGTGACACTGGGATTCTTTTGGGATGGTGGTTTAGTCGCTAAGCCATGTCCAACTCCTGTGACCCCATGGACTGTAGCCCTCCAGGCTCCTCTGTCTATAGGATTCTTCAGG
The DNA here is from genome assembly GCF_019320065.1 of Cervus canadensis. NCBI lineage: Eukaryota > Metazoa > Chordata > Mammalia > Artiodactyla > Cervidae > Cervus > Cervus canadensis. The sequence continues at coordinate 76,863,399 of NC_057392.1, forward strand.
CAAGAATACTGGAGTGGATTGTCATTTCCTGCTCTAGGGGATCTTCCCAACTTAGGGATTGAATCAGTGTCTCCTGCACTGCAGATGGTCTACATGGCAGCAGATGTTTTACCACTGAGCACAAGGGAAGCCACCTGGCTAAGATGTCCTCCTCTTCCCTGATAATTCTGGGAGAGCTGCTTTTTGTGCCAAGTTTCCAATTTTGATTTTATGATAGAACACCCCTTCTATCCTTTTATAGGTCTAGTCTTCCTGGAGTGAATTATAAGTTCAGTTACCCTGGGAGGTATTTGAACTCTCTCAGGTGATTTTCCATTTCTTTGCTCCAGTTCATTATGCCAAATTTGTACAAAGTATGTTTTCTTTCTCCTTTTTTTTTAATTAGTAGAAGGGAAAGGAGATATAAAGTAGCTTTCAAATTCTGACAAATATAAATAAGAACAACAGCTGTAAGCATAGGCTTTTTTTTACTGAGTCCAATTTCATGGTATTTCATAGTTTCTTCGTGAAAAATTGTTTATAGTCCCATCAAACTCTGACGGAGAAGGCAATGGCAACCCATTCCAGTACTCTTGCCTGGAAAATCCCAAGGATGGAGGAACCTGGTGGGCTGCAGTCCATGGAGTCGTGAAGAGTTGGACACGAATGAACGACTTCACTTTCACTTTTCACTTTCATGCATTGGAGAAGGAAATGGCAACCCACTCCAGTGTTCTTGCCTGGAGAATCCCAGGGACGGGGGAGCCTGGTGGGCTGCCGTCTATGGGGTCACACAGAGTTGGACACGACTGAAGCGACTTAGCAGCAGCAGCAGCAGCAAACTCTGACATCCTTGAAAGGAGAGAGCTTATCAGTAACCATCTTTGTAATCCCACTATGTATGGCATGGTATATGCATGCATTCTAAGTCACTTCAGTCTTGTCTGACTCTTTGCCACCCTATGGATTGTAGCCTACCAGGCTCCTCTGGCCATGGGATTCTCCAGGGAAGAATAATGGAATGGATTGCCATGCCTGCCTTTAGGGAATCTTCCTATCTCAGGGACTGAACCTGCATCTCTTACATCTCCTGAACTAGCAGATGAGTTCTTTATACCACTAGTGCCACCTGGGAAGCCCCATATCATATAGGATAGGCAACTAAAATACATGTACTGAACTAATAATCTACATTATTTATATAACTCTCAAAATATTATTCATTAATTATTGTCTTTCACTGCTATATTACTGGGTGTGTGTATGTGTATAAAGCGGCAATTTCCAAGAAAGCATTTTAAACATATGTATTATATAATAGACTGTCCTATATTATACTAACAACTGCTGCTGCTGCTGCTACTAAGTTACGTCAGTTGTGTCCTACTCTATGCGACCCTGTAGACGGCAACCTACCAGGCTCCTGGGATTGTCCAGGCAAGAACACTGGAGTGGGTCACCATTGCCTTCTCCCTATACTAACAAAGTGTACAGCAAAACAAAGAGTGATCTACTGACAACAAAAAGGAAATATCTTTTCAAGTAAGAATAAATGGTATTCCATTTATTTCCAGATACTTATATAGCAACTGGTCAAATATGTAGCAGTAAGGAAGGACATTTATTAATAAATAAGAATGTGGTGCTACATACACACTGGAGTTTTCTATAAGGACTACATACATTAATTTTCAATGGAAAGTAAAAACAGCATTTGAAATGTGTCTTGAAGATTTTAGTAAGTAATTTAGAATTTTGGTATAAGTCTTCTATCAAACATAGTTTATTTATAATTATATTTGTTTTTGGAACTCAAAGCTCTCAAATGTATATTCACCAAAGATAGTGAACATATCATATTTTAGAAAAGCCTAATAATATTTTATGTTATGAAATAGTTTGTGCATCATACTTTATCAAGTTGGATTGTTGTTAGTGATGTGCAGTCACATAATTAAATTACACTCATGTCTGCTATTAAAAATAACCACAAGGAAATGTCTTGTGATTCATAGTATCAGATATTGTAACATCTAATATATTTTGATGAGATTAGTATTATTTAATATATGATGAGTCATCCAATAATGCCAGATGAACTAGGACAGATCAACAAGTCCTGAGGGTATATAGTAATCATGTAGAGTAGGAAATATAATTACAAATTATAATTATATTTAACTTCAGTTTCTCAAGGAAATGAATAAAACATAATTACTATTTAGATATATATTTGTAGTTAATGAAAGTTTGTATCATGAGAAGAGAAAATTAGAAGGGCTATCTTACAATAAGCACCAAAGGAAAGACACCATGAATTAAAAAAAGGAAGGAACTTTTTGTTACTAATATAGTCTTAGATTAGACTTGCTCATAGAAACACCAGTTATGATGCAAACGATTGTTCATCTCTAGACTCTCAGTAAGATTCTAGGAACAAAGCAGTTACATAAATAAATAAAAATCAGTACTTCAGTGGATTTGTATTATATTGCTCCAGCAATCCTGGTGAAGAGGATACAATGTCTTCTAGCTCCTAAATTGAGCAGACTGGCTGATGGTCTATGCCTATGCAGCAGGGAGATGAGAAACCCTGGATTATAAAAAGGTTTCCTTTTATCTCTCCACTCTTTGGTAATACTAGCCAGATTAACCATGTTCTCCAAATTCAAGATTTTACTATTGAAAAAGCATGAGTAACACAAGTTCTAAAATCCAGTTGAGATCATTATATGATTACAAAATTCGGGAAGGCAGGAATCTTGCTTAAAGTCTTTCTTTTAAAATGTTAAATCTGTCACATTTGGAATGGGTATATGAGAAGCCAGTCCTGCAGTCGTCTAAGGATAGTTCCTTTAATTTGGATAAATTACCATCCATTTCCCTGTAAAGATGCATGAGAGCACAACTTCTTTAGCTGGTCATCAATTATTTGTTCTGTTTAAGGAAACAGGTTTGAGGGTCTGGTGGTCAACCTCTGAGTCTACTTCATGTTTTAGCCCAAATTCATCCTGTAAGAGTCCTATATCATCCACACACCATGTAGCTAGGAAAGCAGACATGATGAAGGGACCTGATAAGGAAGTAATTGAGAACCACTATAAAAGACCATATGCCCTCATATGAGGGCAACAGGATAGAAAGTAATTGAACTAATTACTTGAAAAAAGACCAATAAACAAACTATTTTTAAGCTGATAAATATCAACATGGGAAAGAAAACCAAAATGCTACAACAGAATTTACATTTTTCTTGTCTCAATGCATGAAAACCAGCCCTTCCTATTTTGATTATCAGGAAAGCTGATGCCATTGAGAAGCTTCCCAGAATTCTTGGATTGTCCACATAACTCTCTCACCATTAGATATTGCCCATTTAAAAGCATCTATTCCTTCTGTGGAAGTCTTTTTAAGAATGTCTTCAGTATACAACCTCGTGCATGGAGACATGCACTGGTTACTGCATTAAATTAAGTTTCCAGCCAATTTTGCACTTTCAGTGAAGCAAGCACAGTGGGGTCCATAAGATAATCACATCAAGGGATATTGTGGCCAAGGGAAGGACCATTCAACACCTCATCAGAAACCCATCAGGAGGGGTTGCCAATAGAAATACTTAAGCTTTTTGGTGAGCTGGAAGAAGCTGCAGTGATACACTAAGGAAATGGGGGCATTCCCTGTTGATTTCCATTACCAGTTTCTTGTGGCTCAAAATTCACAGACATGAACCCTGGGATGGAACAAAAGCACACTCTAGTCTTGTCAATCTTTGGACTCTCTTGCCAACTATTCAAACTCATGTTTAGGTCATATATAATTATTGATGATAAGGACATATAATTATTATTGTCTTGACTACAAGTACTCAGTTTTAGGGTGATCTAGATAAAGACAAAAAAAAAAAAAAAAAAAAAAAAAGAGAGAGAGAGAGGGAGAGTGGAGAAATTAAAGACAATTTAACTTGCTTCTCAGTTAGAACTGTTTAGTAAATGAGCTAACCCCTAACTGGCCTATCTATAAAGTAAGGAATGAAAGAAGGGAGATTGACAGACACTGTTGCAAGAAGCACAGAAGACCTTGACCCTGGAAAAGATTGAAGGCAGGAGGAGAAGCGTATGACAGAGGATGAGATGGTTGGATGGCATCACTGACTCAATGAACATGAGTCTGCACAAACTCCAGGAGATGGTGAAGGACAGGGGAGCCTGGTGTGCTGTGGTCCATAGGGTTGCAAAGCATCAGACACAACTTAGCGACTAAACAACAATAACATGGATGTCAGAAGAAGGATTATAGCAAAAAGCTGTGTAGGATGCAGAAACTACAGACGTAAGAAATGGGAAAGCCTTAGGACAAAATCCTCAGGAAACATTTGACAAATGACTCAAAACGGACAGAGTAGGAAATTTCGGAGGTAGGCACCTATAAAACATATATGTTGATAACTTTTCCTCTGGCTAATCTATGCTTGCCTCTTCTGATAGATACTGGTGTTACTTACCTCACAATTTCCTCAGAAATTTCTTGCTTTCCTTTACTGTAGATCAATACAGGCTGTATTTTGGGTGAAACTTCTACTTTTTTCTTTTCCACTGTTATTTCCATACAAGTTAGTCCTCTTACTGAGGAACATGCATTCTAACTTTCTCCTGATTTTCCTGTAAATTTTTGGAGGAGAGCCCTTCTGTGCAGCTTAAAACTACCACATTCTGTAATCTGGATGGAGCGTCTATTGAGCTTCTTAGGGTAAAAGAAGATGAATTGGTTACTATGTGTGTTCTTTTAAATTAAGGTGGGAGAGGGCATGGCAGAGAGTTGCAGTCTCAAACTATGCTGGAAAGCACCTTGATCTGAAGTAAATTGAAGCATGAAACTCTACAGAATAATAATACAGGTCAAATTTGAGATCAAGACCTGTAAATATAGTTTTCTAAAAGAACAGGCTGAGGCGGGGTGGTCCCATGGTGATGGAGGAATAGGATGGAGAGATCACTTTCTCCCCTACAAATTCATCAAAAGATCAACTGAACGCTGAGCAAATTCCACAAAACAACTTCTGAATGCTGGCGGAGGACACCAGACACCCAGAAAGGCAGCCCATTTTCTTCAAAAGGAAGTAGGACATAATATAAAAGATAAAAAGAGAGACACAAGGGTTAGGGACTGAGACCCATCCCAGGGAAGGAGTCCTGAAGGAGGAGAAGTTTCCAAACACCAGGAAACCCTCTCAGCAGTAGGTCTGTGGGGAGCTTTGGAATCTCAGAAGGCAACATAACCTGGAGGGGAAAAAAAAAAAACAAAACTCAAAGAATACATGCCTAACCGCACTCCCAATGAAGTAGCCCAGACGCTCACGTCCGTCACCAGCAAGTGGGGGCTGAACAGGGAGGCGTGGGGTGCAAGGGTAAGGACAATCTGAGGGAGCTAATGTGAGATAGCAACCCAAACTGTGGGATAGCCAGAGAGAGAGAACTCCCCTGCGAAAAGCTCTAACCTAAGGCAATGCCGGGCTTGCTCACAGAACAAAGGACTGAGAAAATACCAGAGAAGAGCTAGCCAGCTGTGGACCGGCTCCTCCCCACACTGGAGGCAGACACTGCCACACGGGTGGCAGCCAGAGCTGGAAGTTTAGGGGCAATTTCGGCCCCAGAGACGGCATCCTCTACCAAACTGCAAGCAGGCTCCAAGTTGCTAACCAAGTCTTCCTGGGATCCTGGAGTGTTGACATCCACCAGGAGGGTCGCAGTCAGAGATCAGCTCCCCAGAGGAGACACAGCACACCTGAGACGGTGCTCTCGCTGCGCACCCAGGAAACCGAGTGGCTGGGACCAGAGAGGTGATAAGACTCACCACGCACCTTGGAGAGTGCGCTAGCCAAGCACCTGGTCACCTGAGCTGCTTGGACCTGGGAAGGGCACAGAATGCAGACCCAACCAAGTCTGTGCCTTTATGGAGTACCCAAGAACCTGTAGCTGAGTGGCTTAGACCTGGGAAGTGCACACAAGCCAGGGCCCTATTTACACAGTTCCCCTGCAGAGCAACCTGGAGCCTGAGCAGTGTAGACCGGGAAAGCAAACATGCCATGAGTGGGGTCAAACCCAGTGTGACCCAGACACTGTGAGCACTCCCCACACACACCAGTGATATGTGTTTGCACAGTTCCTCCCCACTCCCCCCACCCCCCACAGCACAACTGAACAAGCTAGCCTAAATAAGGGGTGGAAATTAGACACTGAAGAGACTTGAAAACAGAGGAAACCAAAATAAACAAAGAAGAAGGAACTGCTTTGGAAGTGACGGGTGCAACAGACTAAAACCCTGTAGTTAGCATTGACTGCATTGGAAGGTGCCTATAGACCTTGAGAAGAAATATAAGCTGGAACAAGAAACCATCTGAAACTGAACTGACCCTACACTGCTCTCAACAGCTCCAGAGAAATTCCTAGATATATTTTACTACTATCATTTTTAATTTTTTTTTTATTTTAAGTTCTTTATTACTCCTTTAATTTTCATTTTTATAACCTACTATTACTTTGCAAAAAAAAAAAGACCCTATTTTTAAAACAAATTTCATATGTATATTTTTTATAATTTTTGTGATTTTGTTTTGTTGTTTTAATACTGTATTTTTGAGAATCTAACCTCTACTCTAGATTTTTAATCTTTGCTTTTTGGTATTACCAATTTTGTGCCTTTAAGAATCCAATCTTCAGTACCCATTTTTACTTAGGAGTGTGATTACTGGCTTGATTGCTCTCTCCCTTTTTGAGTCTCCTTTTTATCCCCCAGGTCACCTCTATCTCCTCCCTTCCCCTTCTCTTCTCTACCTAACTCTGTGAATCTCTGGGTGTTCCAGGCTGTGGAGAACACTTAGGGAACTGGTTACTGGCTAGATTGCTCTCTCCCCTTTTGATCCCCCCTCTTCTCCTCCTGGTCACCTCTATCTCCCTCCTCCCTCTTCTCTTCTCCATGTAACTCTGTGAACCCCTCTGGGTGCCCCTCACTGTGGAGAATCTTCACCATTAACCCAGATGTTTTATCATCAGTGCTGTATGGATGGAGAAGTCTTGAGGTTACTGTAACAATAAGACTGAAAGCCAGAGGCAGGGGCTAAATCCAAAACTTGAGAACACCAGAAAACTCCTGACTCCAGGGAACATTAATCAACAAGAGCTCATCCAAAAGCCTCCATACCTACAGTGAAACAAAGTACCACCCAAGAGCCAACAAATTTCAGAGCAAGACATACCAAGCTAATTCTCCAATAATGCAGGAACATAACCCTGAGCATTAAAATACAGGTAGCCAAAACTCACACTAAACCCATAGATACCTCAAAACTCACTAGTGGACACTTCTTTGCACTCCAGAGAGAAGTCCAGCTCTACCCACCAGAACACCAATACAAGCTTCCCTAACCAGGAAACCTTGACAAGCCACTCATCCAACCCCACCCACAGGGAGGAATCTCCACAATAAAGAGGAACCGCAAACTTCCAGCATACAGAAAGGCCATCCTAAACACAGCAATCGAAAGAAGATGAAAAAGCAGAGAAATGTTCAGCAGGTAAAGGAACATGATAAATGCCTGCCAAACCAAACAAAAGAGGAGGAGATAGGGAGTCTACCTGAAAAAGAATTCAGAATAATGATAGTAAAAATGATCCAAAATCTTGAAAACAAAATGGGGTCGCAGATAAACAGTCTGGAGACAAGGATTGAGAAGATGCAAGAAATGTTTAACAAAGACCTAGAAGAAATAAAAAAGAGTCAATCAATAATGAATAATGCAATAACTGAGATCAAAAGCACTCTGGAGGGAAGCAACAGTAGAATAACTGAGGCAGGAAATAGGATAAGTGAGGTGGAAGATAGAATGGTGGAAATAAATGAAACAGGGAGAAAAAAAGAAAAAAAAAAATTCAAAGAAATGAGGGCAACCTCAGAGACCTCAAAGACAGTGTTAAATGCCCCAACATTTGAATCATAGGATTACCAGAGGAAGACAAAAAGAAAGGCCATGAGAAAATACTTGAGGAGATAATAGTTGAAAACTTCCCTAAAATGGGGAAGGAAATAGGCACTCAAGTCCAAGAAACCCAGAGAATCCCAGACAGGATAAACCCAAGACAAAACACCCCAAGACACATATTAATCAAATTAATGAAGATCAAACACAGAGAACAGATATTAAAAGCAGTAAGGGAAAAACAACAAATAACACACAAGGGGATTCCCATAAGGATAACAGCTGACCTTTCAATAGAAACTCTTCAGGCCAGAAGGGAATGGCAGGACATACTTAAAGTGATAAAAGAGAAAAACCTACAACCCAGATTACTTTAACCAGCAAGGATCTCATTCAAATATGAAGGAGAAATCAAAAGTTTTACAGATAAGCAAAAGCTGCGAGAATTCAGCACCACCAAACCAGCTCTTCAACAAATGCTAAAGGATCTTCTCTATACAGGAAACACAGAAAAGGTTTATAAACTTGAACCCAAAATAACAAATCAAATGGCAAAGGGATCATACTTATCAATAATTACCTTAAATGTAAAAGGGTTGAATGTCCCAACCAAAAGACAAAGACTGGGTGAGTGGATACAAAAACAGGACCCCTATATATGTTGTCTACAAGAGACCCACCTAAAACCAAGGGACACATACAGACTGAAAGTGAAGGCCTGGAAAAAGATATTTCATGCAAATGGAGACCAAAAGAAAGCAGGTGTAGCAATACTCATATCAGATAAAATAGACTTTGAAACAAAGGCCATGAAAAGAGAAAAAGAGGGATACTACATAATGATCAAAGGATCAATCCAAGAAGAATATGTAACAATTATAAATATATATGCACCCAAAATAAGCACCACAATATGTAAGGTGAATGCTAATAAGTATGAAAGGGGACATTAACAATAACACTATAATAGTGGGAGACTTTAATATCCCACTCACACCTATGGATAGATAGATCAACTAAACAGAAAATTAGCAAGGAAACACAAACTTTAAATGATGCTATGGACCAGTTAGACCTAATTGATATCTATAGGACATTTCACCCCAAAACAATTTCATCTTTTTCTCAAGTGCACACAGAATATTCTTCAGGATAGATCACCTTTTGGGCCATAAATCTAGGCTTAGGAAATTCAAAAATATTGAAATCATTTCAAGCCTCTTTTTTGATCACAATGCAGTAAGATTAGATGTCAACTAAAGGAAAAAAAAAAAACTATTAAAAATACAGTCATATGGAGGCTAAACAACGTGTTTCTGAATAACCAACAAATCACAGAAGAAATCAAAAAAAGAAATAAAAATATTCATAGAAAAGAATGAAAATGAAAACACAACAATCCAAAACCTATGGGATTTAGTAAAAGCAGTGCTAAGGGGAAAGTTCATAGCAATACAAGCTTACTTCAAGAAATAAGAGAAAAATCAAATAAATAACCTAACTCTACACCTAAAGCAACTAGAAAAGGAAGAAATGAAGAACCCCAGGGTTAGTAGAAGGAAAGAAATTGTAAAAATTAAGGCAGAAATAGATGAAAAAGAAACAAAGGAGACCATAGCAAAAATTAACAAAGTTAAAAGCTGGTTATTTGAGAAGATAAATAAAATAGACAAACCATTAGCCAGACTCATCAAGGAAAAAAAAAAAAAAGGAGAAGAATCAAATGAACAAAATTAGAAATGAAAATGGAGAAATCACAACAGACAACACAGAAATACAAAGGATCATAAGAGAATATTATCAGTAACTATATGCAAATAAAATGAACAACTTGGAAGAAATGGACAAATTCTTAGAAAAGTATAACATTCCAAAACTGAACCAGGAAGAAATAAAAAATCTTAACAGACCCATCACAAGCACAGAAATTGAAACTATAATCAGAAATCTTCCAACAAACAAAAGTCCAGGACCAGACAGCTTCACAGCTGAATTCTACCAAAAATTTGGAGAATAGCTAACACCTATCCTACTCCTATCCTATCCTATCACCTATCCTATGACCAAGTGGACTCTATCCCAGGGATTCAAGGATTCTTCAATATTCACAAATCAATCAATGTGATCAACCACATTAACAAATTTAAAGATAAAAACCATATGATTAACTCAACAGATGCAGAGAAAACCTTTGACAAAATTTAACATCAATTTATGATAAAAACCCTCCAGAAAATAGGCACAGAAGGAACATACCTCAACATAATAAAAGCCATATATGATAAATGCAAGCAAACATTATCCTCAATGGTGTAAAACTGAAAGCATTTCCCCTAAAGTCAGGAACAAGACAAGGGTGCCCACTATCACCACTACTATTCAACATAGTTTTGGAAGTTTTAGCTGCAGCAATGAGAGAAGAAAAAGAAATAAAAGGAATCCAGATTGGAAAAAAAGAAGTAAAACTCACTGTTTGCAGATGACATGATCCTTTACAGAGAAAACCCTAAAGACTCCACCAGAAAATTGCTAGACTAATCAATGAATATAGTAAAGTTTCAGGGTATAAAATAACACTCAGAAATCCCTTGTATACCTGTACACTAACAATGAGAAAACAGAAAGAGAAATTAAGGAAACAATTCCATTAAAATACTAAGATTGAAATACTTAGGAATAGATCTACCTAAGGAAACAAAAGACTTATATGTAGAAAACCATAAAACACTGATGAAAGAAATCATGATGTTACAAATAGATGGAGAAATATACCATGTTCATGGATTGGAAGAATCAATATAGTGAAAATGTGTATACTACCCAAAACAATCTATAGATTCAATGCAATTCCTATCAAGATATTAACTGTATTTTTCAGAGAACTAGAACAAATAATTTCAAAATTTGTATGGAAATACAAAAAACTTTGATTAGCCAAAGCAATCTTGAGAAAGAAGAATGGAACTGGAGGAATCAACCTGCCTGACTTCAGACTATACTACGAAGCCACAGTCATCAAGACAGTATGGTACTGGCACAAAGACAGAAATATAGATCAATGGAACAAAATAGAAAGCCCAGAGATAAACCCACTCAAATATGGACACCTTATCTTTGACAAAGGAGGCAAGAATATACAATGGAGAAAAAACAATCTCTTTAACAAGTGGCCCTTGGAAAACTGGTCAACCACTTGTAAAAGAATGAAACTAGAACACTTTCTAACACCATACACAAAAATAAACTCAAAACGGATTAAAGATCTAAATGTAAGACCAGAAACTATAAAACTCCTAGAGCAAAACATAGGCAAGACACTCTCTGACATAAATCACAGCAGGGTCCTCTATGACACACCTCTCAGAGTAATAGAAATAAAAGTAAAAATAAACAGATAGGACCTAATTAAACTTAAAAGCTTTTGCACAATGAAGGAAACTAACATCAAATTGCAAAGACAGCCTTCAGAAGGGAGAAACAACTGACAAAGAATTAATCTCAAAAATATACAAACAGCTCCTGAGGTTCAGTTCAAGAAAAACAAATGACCAATCAAAAAATGGGCCAAAGAACTAAACAGACATTTCTCCAAAGAAGACATATAGATGGCTAACAAACACATGAAAAGATGCTCAACATCAGTCATTATCAGGGAAATGCAAATCAAAACCACAATGAGGTACCATCTCACGCTGGTCAGATGGCTCCTGTCAAAGAGTCTACAAACAATAAATGCTGGAGAGGGTATGGAGAAAAGGGAACCCTCTTACACTGCTGGTGGGAAAGCAAACTAGTACAGCCACTATGGAGAACAGTGTGGAGATTCCTTAAAATATTGGAAATAGAACTGCCATATGACCCAGCAATACCACTGCTGGGCATACACACAGAGGAAACCAGAATTGAAAGAGACACATGTACTCCAATGTACATTGCAGCACTGGTTGCAACAGCCAGGACATGGAAGCAACCTAGATGTCCATTGGCAGATGAACGGATAAGAAAGCTGTGGTACATATACACAATGGAATATTAATCAGCTATTAAAAAGAATGCAATTGAATCAGTTCTAATGAGGTGGATGAAACTGGAGCCTATTATACAGAGTGAAGTAAGTCAGAAAGAAAAACACTAATACAGTATATTAACACATATATATGGAATTTAGAAAGATGGTAACGATGACCCTATATATGTGAGACAGCAAAAGAGACACAGATGTAAAGAACAGACTATTGGATTCTGTGGGAGAAGGCAAGGGTGGGATGATTTGAGAGGATAGTATTGGGACATGTATATTATCATATGTGAAATAGATCGCCAGTCCAGGTTCGATGCATGAGATGGTGCTCAGGGCTGGCGCACTGGGATGACCCTGAGGGACGGGATGGGGAGGGAGGTGGGGGGGGGGGTGGTTTCAGGATGGGGAACACATGTACACCCATGGCTGATTCATGTCAATGCATGGCAAAAACCACTACAATATTGTAAATAGCCCCAAATTTTAATAAATAAATTATTTTTAAAAAAGAACATGTCATAGCTATGTGTCAAAAATATTTACTGAGAGATGAATTAAAAGGCTTAAAACTGACTATAGAAGTATTATTAAAAACAAGGAATAATTTGAAAAGGAGCACTCACCCTGTAATTCGGTACTTTGAGTAAAGAAGGATGGTACTTTAATTAAAGATGGTCGACCCCTATATAAATTTGTACATAATCCTAACCATTCATCTCTGTAGTTCCTATCCTATAACTGTTCTGAATAAATCTGACTTCCAACTTTGTTACCACTGTCTACAAAGTTCATCTCTGAACTTGATCTTTGCTTCACAATTTCTTCCCTCCTCCCTTCTTCCCCCCTCTATCTACTCCTCCCTCCCTCCCTCCCTTCCTGTTGATTTCATAGACAAGCTAAAATGCTTGTGGAGGTAAGTATTTATGATTGGAATTTATGAAGGAGTTCAGTACAGATGACAAAAGACACCTTGAGAATTTGGGGGATTCTTCTACTGTTTTCTCCAGTTATTTACAAACAAAAGCATAGACAATTTGGGGCACTGGTAGAATATTGTAGACAATGAACTCCAAATATTTTGTAGCAAACAAATGTCTGAAAGAACATTTGCATGATAATTCTCTACATCCTCTGGTTTTTGCCCTAGAATTTGAAAAGGTTTCAAACAACTAAAAGTAGCAATAGACTCCCCTCCAACTTTGGAGATCACAAATTTTGAAAAACCCATCCTGATTTACCTGATATCCTTATTCCTATTGCATATTTGATAATACTGACCAATGGGTCATGTACTTGTGATATATGTAACTCACTTATGTTGAGGTGACATCTTAATACCTTGAAACCTTAGGTTTTGTCTAGAATTAAGTCTGTTCAAGCAGAAGAGTAAATAGTAGTTATTATACCTAAAATTCTTGATTCAGGGTTTAATTATCTAGCTAGCTATCTATCTGGCTAGCTAACTAGCTAGCTTTTTGTTTCTAGCATAGAACAGACAAAGATTTTTTTAATAGAGAATTTTCTGCTTAAATGATAACTGAAATATCTCCTGAAATATTTATAGCAGCTTTGTCAGAAACTTTACAACTACCTGTTCAGATACCAACCATTCACTGTAGAGCTCACATGGAGCAGAAGGACAAAGCTTTTAAAAGGCAGTAATTTGCTGGGAGAGTTGCAACAGATGTTATTAAAACATGATAGTCTTTACATCTATAAACTCAAGTTTTAATACAATGACAAATTTTTTTCATTTTCAAAACTATGTTTCATGAAAGAAAACAGTCAAACTCATTATAAAGGGAACTAAAAGAGATTTGACAAGACTGTGGGAATTACTTGACAATTAGTTCTACAACTTGGTCCCTATTTGCTTGGTTAGTGTTAATGTGCCATTAAAAAAAAAACAAATCTAAATAAAAGAAGAATTTAAAGTCACAAGATTCTTACTATGCTTACTAAAAAGAATAAAAAAGCAAAATATATTAAGAGGTTTGTGATTTATTTACAGAATTTTTTACAGGTCATTCTCAAGGTAAGCAGAGTAACTTTTCCTGATCAACCTCATCAGAAACCTGGTAACAGATAGATTTCACTGAACTAATTCTTCTAGAGTTAAGAAACATTGTCTCATTTTGATATGCTTGATGTCTGGATAGTCTGAGATCTTTTCCTCTTCAAAAGCTGATGTTCAGACAGTGGTAAAGGCTCTTTTAATAATTTCTACTTTGGAATGCCAGATAATTTGCATCAGATAGAAAAAATTGTTTTATTTCCACTGTCATCCAGGAATTATGCAAATATTTACAGACCCTGAACCTAAGTAGTACCAACCTACAGTTCAGATCTTAGCACAAATATAATCCATTTGCATCCCTTTTTATAGATTTAGAAACAGGCATCTTTTCTTCATAGCTTTACAGTAAAATTCTCATTTATATGTATTTGTATGTGTGTACATATGCCAATGTTTATATACATATGTATGTGCATAGATTACATATAATTACAATATCAATTATCAATTCAGTTCAGTCACTCAGTCATGTCCAGCTACTTACGACCCCTTGGACTGCAGCACACCAGGCCTCCCTGTCCATCACCAACTCCCAGAGTTTATCCAAACTCATGTCCATTGAATCGGTGATGACATCCAACCATCTCATACTCTGTTGTCCCCTTCTCCACCCACCTTCAATCTTTCCCAGAATCAGGGTCTTTTCAGATAAGTCAGCTCTTCACATCAGGTGCTCAAAGTATTGGAATTTCAGATTCAACATTAGTCTTAATGCTTAATCATAATTTGCTTTTACAGTGAAACTTAAACTTCCATAAGAGCAGAAATCAGTTAAGAAAATGCCTAACAAAAATAAGTGCTTAATGACTATTTAATGAATGAATGGTTTATGAAAGAATAATTTATTTTTCCTGCTTTTTAGCACCAAAATTACTTATCTGACAGTGTGGCTATGACTATAGATACAACTCACCTTCAAAATCAACAACTATCTGTGTACATCTTTAGAAATGATACTGAATGAGTTGAATTTAATTTAAATATACTGATATTTAATGGAGGTCTTTGTTGTTTTTGTGGTTATTGCTTTACATGCACACATATATATGTATATATATGAAACTGAAAGTGAAAGTCGTTCAGTCGTGTCTGACTCTTTGTGACCCCATGGACTATATAATGTATAGGTGACTGGAGTGGGTCACTTTTCCCTTCTCTAGAGGATCTTCCCAACCCAGGGATTGAACCCAGGTCTCCTGCAATCCAGGCAGATTCTTTACAAGCTGAGCCACAAGGGAAGTCTAAGAATACTGAAATGGGTAGCCTATCCCTTCTCCAGGGGATCTTCCTCACCCAGGAATTGAACTGGGATCTCCTGCATTGCAGGCTGATTCTTTACCAACTGAGCTATCAGGGAAGCCCCATAAATAGATAGATAGGTAGATAGAAAGATAGATAGATTTCAAGTAGTATATGATCAGATGAGAAGAACACTTCCAGCTCACAGAGTATTTTCAAATACTTGCAGTCACTTGTGGGCTGCTTTGTGTTATAAATTCTTCTATAATTTAAACCTTATTTTTTTCACCCATATAAGTACTAACAACTTTGATTTCTACACTGTTTTTTCTGTGCCAATATTTCAGTACATTATCCCCTGGGTTCCTGTTTCACAGTTTTCCCACTTAAGCATACACGCTTTTGTTCACTCAAATGAACCTTCCAAATAGAAAAAGGAAAGAGCCCCAGCAGTGCTACTGGACTTGTTTCCTCAGACTGAAGTAGATAGAAACTGACTTTTTAAAACCTGCATTTAATACTGAAAGCAAAGCATTCCTCTGTCAAGTTGGAGGTGGAGGAGGCTAAAGAGGCTTTTATCCTTAAAAGTTCTGGGTCACTTTTTTTTCTGATGAGAAATCAACTTCTATTGTGAGAAAATGGAGCAACATGAGACTTGTGCTCCTGGACATAGGACTGACATGGAATTACCGAAGCCATAGAAGGGTAAAAGAAAGGAAGGGTAATTGGGCTATGGGTCTTTATGGCAACCAGAGTTGACACTTCTTTTGAGACAAGCCTCAGGTTGACTGGAGAATGGCAGTTCTGGGTCTGTGGAGAGTGTAAACGACCATCATGAGTCAACTTTGTGGAGACCAGAGGTGGCTGCTGCCCCCAGGTAGTTTGTCTGAGCTCCAAGTGCATGCTATCACCAGGATTAGGGCCCTTGCCAATACTTCACTTAGATTGCATCGCAATCTGCTGCAAAGGCAATATCTGAGGAAGACCTTCAAAGCTCCATGTTCTGTGGACTCCATCCATCAATCCATTAAAAGAGCACTTAGGTAAAAGAGCAAACAGTAGGTAAATATGAATAAAGGAATAGCTATTTTAAATTTCCAGGATTAATTTTAAAAAATCCTTATAGTTAAGCACCTTTCTATTATCTAGCCCCTAATAAATGAAAGAGGAAGAGAGGGAGGGAAGGAAGAAAGGGGGAAAGGTAGGAGGTAGTAGCTGACCAGCTAAGACATAGCATCATAAAATGTCAAATGTCTGAAATAAGGAAAACACCCAAAATTATTTCAGAAATATATACAATAGACAAGAAAAATGAACAAAAAATAAATACTTACTAAAGGAAAATATCGTATTAAATCACAATGAGAGACTTCTCTAGTGGTCCAGTGGTTAAAACTCCGTGCTTTCAAGGCAGGCAGCTCAAGTTCAATCCCTAGTCTGAGAACTAAGTCCCACATGCCCCAGGGTGGGTGCATACTCTCTCACTCAATCATTTCTGACTCTTTGCGACCCCATGGACTGTAGCCCACCAGGCTCCTTTGTCCACGGAACTTCCCAGGGAGGAATACTGGAGTGGGTTGCCATTTCCTTCCCCAGGAGATCTTCCTGACCCAGGGATCAAACCTATGTCTTTTGTGTTTCCTGCATTGGCAGGTGGATTCTTTCCCGCTGAGCCACCTGGAGAGTCCACATGCCCCACAGCACTGCCAAAAAAAAAAAAAAAAAAAAAGAGTCACAGTGATAACTTTAGTCTCAATAACTGTAAGACAATGGAGTAATGCCTTACAAATTCTGGAGGTTGCTCTGTTATGCTCCCTGAATCTCATCAGCACTCCAAAGGAGTTCAGGGAGTTAATGACCTGGGAAGCACCCCAAAATCACAGATGGAAGTTAGTGGATAAATACTTCAGTTTCCTTGTCCTAGAGTGGGACAACTCAGAACCAGATTTCATGTACATTCTCAGAAGTGCCCAGTGAGACTGAGTCTTCATTGCCCTCAGCAGGAATTTGCTCACTAACACCTGTATCTGCTTCTTTCCTTTCTCTGTCTCATTTCCCCATGATCTCACCAGTGCCTCCAGGAGTCACTTCCTTAGTCGATTGTGTGCACTCAAATAATTGTCAACTTCAGTGGAAAGCCAACCTAAAACAGCAAGATTTTATTTATTTAATTCAGTCAAGCTTGTGCTACACACTTTTCCACACAAACCCATAAATATTACATAATCCACTGTGTATAAAGTCCCAGAGTCAATGTTCAAGTGCTGCATTATCTGTGTTATTTGTTGAGGCATGAATTTATATGTGATCAATTTCCTCTCCCATGTATACTCTCTGCAGCAAATATTGACATCAGTGGACACACATCTTGTAATATCTTCATTTCCTTTTCATTTTCCTTTAGATGAATATCAAAAATACATGTGCATAATTTGGAGGTTAATAAAGAGTTCTTATTGCCAATGTTTATAATTTCAGATGTGTGAGACACAAATGCCAACTCACATAAAAGACATTCATAAGGGCTCCCATCTCAACACCATGCTTTTGGAAGCTTCAGTCTCTTTAAAATCTACTCATGCACTGTAGCCCTCAAATCAACTGTTTTAACTATTAAAATTTTAAAGTTACTTTTAACATGTGGTATGCATCTTATTAAAAAGCAGAGACATTACTTTGTCAACAAAGGTCCATCTAGTCAAGGCTATGATTCTTCCAGACATCATGTATGGATGTGAGAGTTGGACTGTGAAGAAAGCTGAGCACCGAAAAATTGATGCTTTTGAACTGTGGTGTTGGAGAAGACTCTTGAGAGTCCCTTGGACTGCAAGGAGGTCCAACCAGTCATCCTAAAAGAGATCAGTCCTGAGTGTTCATTGGAAGGACTGATGCTGAAGCTGAAATTCCAATACTTTGGCCACCTGATGTGAAGAACTGACTCATTTGAAAAGAACTTGATGCTGATGAAGGTGGGAGGAGAAGGGAACAACAGAGGATGAGATGGTTGGATGGCATCACCAACTCAATGGACATGAGGTTGAGTAAACTCCGGGAGTTGGTGATGGACAGGGAGGTCTGGCATGCTGCAGTCCATGGGGTCGCAAAAAGCCGGACACGACTGAGCAACTGAACCGAACTTAACTGAACTGATGCACCTATTCTTCCTTTTCAACTTTTTTGGCTATTTTAAAGATCTATTACTTCATATTAATCTGATTATAAATTAACCAAGTTAAAAATAGAAAAAGCAAATCTATGAAGACTTTGATTGGAAATGTATTAATCTTAGGTAGCAGATATGAGATGATGAATTTTTTTTAAAGTCTCTATCCAGCCTCATGCTATGTTTCTTCTTTTGTTCAGATTTTTTTTATGTCCCTTGATAACATTCTTATATGTGTTTCACATATGGTATTTATTGCAAATACTTTTAGATTTTGTTACTACAGTATCATATTGTAACATTTTCCTTCCATTTTATAACTGGAAGGTGCTTATACTAAACAATCTAAAAAATTATTCCTGGTATTCCTTGCTCTTCAGCTTCACATCACCAAGGAATTGACTTCATACACAAAGAGAAATGCTGAAATTTTATTTCTGATTTACCCTCCTTTTCAATATATGCACAGTTCATATGATTATAGAATTAAATTCCAAGGGCTTAAGATACACATGTACTTTCTTTCGACTGATTCGTTTCAGTTGAAAATTCACCATTAAAGTGTCTTAGCAGTAATCAGTCATAAATAAAGTTGTGTTCCACAATATTCTTAACAGTGAGTAAGCCAATAAAAGGAATTTGAGCAATCCAAGGGAAGCATTTGGTGTCTGATTTTTACTGTGAGCTGAATTCTCCCTATAGAAAAACAAATGTCAGCTGCTGAATGTCAAGTTCTTTTGATTTTATGATAAACAAGGAGAGAGAGAGCCATGATTATAACAGTCAGTGACCTAGAGTTTAACATCGCTTCAGGGTTAATGCTACTCCCTTTTTTTAAGTATTAGAAGCAGTCTCCTGATAGGGAAGTTTACTTCATAGAGACAAAATCAATGACTACTGCATCTCAGGACATTTTCTTTTTTCTAGTTGAGAAATTTTATAACACACCCTGGAATGAATAGCTGGAATATTTGTCCAGCTATAACCAAATGGGTCAGAGATCAGGTGATATAACTCCATTTACACTTGGTGGCTGCTTTGGGATTTTTGAGGATCAATAGCCTCAGATATGCAGATAAAACCACCCTTATGGCAGAAAGTGAAGAGGAACTAAACAGCCTCTTAATGAAAGTGAATGAAGAAAGTGAAAAAGCTGGCTTCAAACTCAACATTCAGAAAACGAGGATCATGACATCTGGTCCCATTACTTCATGGCAAATAGATGGATAAACAATGGAAACAGTGACAGACTTTATTTTCTTGGGCTCCAGAATCACTGCAGATGGTGATTGCAGCCATGAAATTAAAAGACACTTGCTCCTTGGAAGCAAAGCTATGACCAACCTAGACAGCATATTAGAAAGCAGAGACATTACTTTGCCAACGAAGTTCCATCAAGTCAAAGCTATGGTTTTTCCAGTAGTCATGTGTGTATGTGAGATTAGGACCATAAAGAAAGCTGAGGGCCA
The DNA here is from genome assembly GCF_019320065.1 of Cervus canadensis. NCBI lineage: Eukaryota > Metazoa > Chordata > Mammalia > Artiodactyla > Cervidae > Cervus > Cervus canadensis. Next base: position 76,883,319 of record NC_057392.1, read on the forward strand.
AAGAATTGATGCTTTTGAACTGTGGTGTTGGAGAAGACTCTTAAGAGTCTCTTGGACTTCAAGGAGATCCAACCAGTCCATCCTAAAGGAAATCAGTCCTGAATATTCATTGGAAGGACTGATGCTGAAGCTCCAATACTTTGGACAACTTATGTGAAAAACTGACTCATTTGAAAACACCCTGATGCTGGGAAAGATTGAAAGCAGGTGAAGAAGGGGATGACAGAGGATGAGATGTTTGGATGGCATCACTGACTCGATGGACTTGAGTCTGAGCAAGCTCTGGGAGTTAGTGATGGACAGGGAGGCCTGGTGTGCTGCAGTCCATGGGGTGGCAAAGACTTAGACATGACTGAGCAACTGAACTGAACTGAACTGAACCAAAGATACAAATTCTAGCAATGTTTTCCCTTGTCCCTTGAAATAAAAATTTATTGATACATTTCATTTCTTTTCATGGATAGAAGTATCACTTCTTTTTTATAAGATACTTTACAAGGAAGGTCAAATTTCCAAATAAAGTTAAATGATGTTGAGTACCTTCTAGGTGGGTTGGAAATTAAGTATCAATAATTTCAAGAATCTCCTTCTCCCTTGATACCAAGAGCCCTGTGTTAAACATATAAGATGCACTGTTTCACACACACAAAGCCACTGCTGCAGCAGTTGTTATATGTGGGCTTTGCCTAGCTTCCTGCAGGGCCAATCTGAGGATACTTCATCTCAGTTTCAGGTCTTGTCCCTGTACCTCTCTCCCTAGGGGCTTCTCAGTTAACATTTGCTCTGGCTATGGATTTGCCTTCTTAGACTGCACAATTTCTGCCATCATCACAATCCTGCTCTCCCAAGTCTTATAGGAGTCAAATATATTGATGAAGTATCACACACAGCACTGTCTCACAACAGGAGAGACAGTTCTTATGGTGAAGGAAATGACACAGTGGATTCAAGGCCATTCACTGGCTTTTTCATATATTCCAAAATTCAAACGCAGCTAATTTAATAAAACATGAAGTTCAGCTCAGAGCTTTGTCTTAAAGGGAATATACGGAAGTTTTCACTAACCCTGAAGCCACAACACCTGATCATATTAAGGTTTTAATGCAAATTATCCAGCAGGTACAGAAAATGTTACTATTGTGGCAAGAAAGATGAATCCTGATTCCCATTAGAAGCCAAGGTATCTGATAAACAGCCAGAGGATGGAAAATTACATCCCAATAAGGAGAACTAAGGGGCAAATGCATAATTAAAGACATCACAGTTTGACAAAGGTAAAGCAGTAGGGACTCAGATCCCTTGAGGGCAAAGGCAAGCAATGCGGATCAACTGGCTGAAGGTGAAAGCAAATGACAATGGGAGATGGAGACAAGAGATGGATATTCCAACAAACATGCAACAATGGAGATTCGTTCCCGTAATCCTCTTACCGTAAATCTTTTCAGAGACTGACCTTTCCTTTGTGTCAATCCTGTGATGAATTAGACTTAACAGAGTGTGTGGTACATCTTAGATGTATGAGAGCAGTTAATAAGGAACTCTTATGCATTATTTAAGAAACTCTTACCCTTAAAGCTTCTTATCTGAATTGCTGCTACAAGCAACATATGTGAAAGTGGAGGAGCTGAGAACAGCTCATGCATTCCTGGGTTGGGAACATCTATCCCTGGGTTGGGAACATCCCCTGGTGAAGAGAAATGCTACCCACTCCAGTGTTCTGGCCTGGAGAATCCCATGGACTGTATAGTCCATGGAGTTGCAAAGAGGTGGACACAACTCAGAGACTTTCACTTCTCACAAACATGCATTTCTTAGTTATGATGTTTATGTTTATGTCCCTACGTGGACAACACTTGACCAAAGGTGTAAAATAATTTCCCCCTTCATTTCCTTGAGGGTCAGTCCTGAGATGCATTTATTGATTCTTCAGTATATTTATTGAGGTTATGCTCTTTCTTTATACATGAGAAGCAGTCCTGAGCTACTGATTGCCTGAGTCTATGTGGTATAAAGGGTTTAGGTGGTTCTACAAGTCAAGGAATCTACTTCCTTCACTTACTAAGATTAGAACCAGCATTCCCATTGCAATTTTAAGGGTGCTTATTGACTAATCTCTGAAAATCACAACCTGTACCTCAACTTTCAGACCAGTGCCCAATGTGGTAATTGGATATACTTCCAGCCAGACACTCATTGTACTTTTGACTAGGAGAATTCAACTTTCTCTGAGATCTGGCCCCTTACTCTTCTTCAGTTCTTAGCAGCACTCAAAGACCACTTGGCATAACTGCCATGAGCATAGCCTTTAAACATGTGATACTTTTAATCACTCTTGAGATAACAAGTCCATTTTTTTGCAGACCTAGAGTATTGGATGTTTTCATTTTTCCCTAAAAAACTTAATGTTAGGATATAAAACAACTAATTTTCCATCTTTCTTAATTCACAAAATTTGGTGGGGAAGCAAAATTTACTTTTGATGTGGAGAGAAAAATATTGGACTGAGAACTAGATATGATATTGATTTTTCTCTCTATTTCTTATGAAGTTATGTCTTTGAGTAGGTCTGAGCCTCAGTTGTCTCACCTTTAACTTGGGAATGATAATATCTATAGTACAGGATTGCTATGGAGAAAACAAGCAATAATATTTGTGATAATCTGCTTTCAATTTACAGAAATGTTCAGTTCAGTTCAGTTCAGTCACTCAGTCATGTCCGACTCTTTGAGACCCCATGAACTGCAGCACGCCAGGCCTCCCTGTCTATCACCAATTCCTGGAGTTCACCCAAACCCATGTCCATTGAGTCAGTGATGCCATCCAGCCATCTAATCCTCTGTCATTCCCTTCTCCTTCTGCCCCCAATCCCTCCCAGCATCAGGGTCTTTTCAAATGGGTCAACTCTTCACATCAGGTGGCCAAAGTACTGTAGTTTCAGCTTCAACATCAGTCCTTCCAATGAATATTCAGGACTGATTTTCTTTAGGATGGACTGGTTGGATCTCCCTGCAGTCCAAGGGACTCTCAAGAGTCTTCTCCAACACCACAGTTCAAAAGCATCAATTTTTCAGCGCTCAGTTTTCTTTATAGTCCAACTCTCACATCCATACATGACTACTGGAAAAACCATGCTTTGACTAGACAGACCTTTGTTGACAAAGTAATATCTTTGCTTTTTAACATGCTGTCTAGATTGGTCATAACTTTCTTCCAAGGAGTAAGCGTCTTTTAATTTCATGGCTGCAAGCACCATCTGCAGTGATTTTGGAGCCCAGAAAAATAAAGTCAGCCACTGTTTCCATTGTTTCCCCATCTATTTTCCATGACATGATGGGACCAGATGCCATGATCTTAGTTTTCTGAATGTTGAACTTTAAGCCAACTTTTTCACTCTCCTCTTTCACTTTCATCAAGAGGTTCTTTAGTTTTCTCCACTTTCTGCCATAAGAGTGGTGTCATCTGCATATCTGAGGTTATTGATATGTAGGAAGTTTCTATTATTATGGATATATAAAATCCATGTTGACACAGTGTTGACTATATCCAAATATTTTTTGTTCAAAAAGAATGTTATATGTTAAATAAAAATGCATTTAATGCAATACAATCATGGAGTCTGTCACTGAATCAGAATGACTAAAAATGTGCATCTACACCTATTTGAACAAGTAATAGAAGAAGGAAGAGCTGCTGAAATAGATGGGGGGTTATCTATGTATTGTGAAGATCGTCTATATAGTAACATATATTTATATGTAGCCTTATAATGCCAAAGGTAAAGAAAACTATGCATTAAAATTAAAAATAACATTATTGCTCTCTATATTAAAAATCATTCTTTTCCTACTTGATTAGATTTGACTATTTACCCTTACCTTATCTGTAAAATGGCAATGAAAACACCTACTTTAGAATGATTGATTTCTTCTAATTTCTCATACTTTGAAGTGTAATAAATATTTAAGGAATGTTTCCTGAAGAAATTTCTGATGAAATTTTTAAAGGCTATAAAGAACTAAGAAAACAGAACATGCAGTTTTCTTTTAAAGTATATCTTTATACATGCATTGTCTGTGATCAAAAATCTTTAGGTGGAATCATTGAATAATCAAATCATATAAAATGAGCTTAAAACATCACAGTGGTTTTTTAAAACCACATTTATTTCTTTGATACACCATACTTTCCTTACACTTGATTAGTAGAGTATGACAGGACTGATATCAGTAAAAGAGAGTTATCTCATTTCATGACTATCCACTGCTGACTGGCCTCATTACTTGAATGTAAGCTTTCATTCTCATTTCCTTTAATAGCTTTAAAGGAAATCCAGATATTCGTGAATGGAAATGAAGTGGACTGCATTTTTGATATTTATGAAAGTGTGTAGAATTCCATATGATTTGTATATCGTAGCCAGCAAAGATTAAAAGGCAACTTTCTGCACCAATTAGGAAAGATAGAGTATGTCTTGCTTTTAATCATCTGCATAATTAATTTTGACTTTTATTTACAATGTTCCAACTGCAATAGAGAAATGAAATGGATTTTTTTAAAAGAGCATGATAATGTTCTTTGAATGCCATCATTCTGCATAAGTAGATCATATTTTCACTTTTATCAATAATTAAAAAAAATGCTTTCTATAAATCCAGAAAAATGGCACATTTCATGGGTACCATGGAAGGAAAGAGAGATTATTTTTTCACTGAAAATTCACATTTGTGAATTCACAAGTGTATCTGGGTTGTTTAGAAGTAAAATGTCAAAAATCATTTTAAAAAAGAAAGTTGCAGTGTTTGAAGCATTAATTAAGCCACCTTTTTCTGACATGTCATTCCACTTCACAAAAAGCATTTTATTTTGAAAATTTATCAAACTTGTGGAAAATATTTAAGATTAGTAGAGATAACTCCCATTTTATTTGTTTGTTTGATTTTTATTTGTAAGACCCTACATCTAGATTCAACAATTAAGAAGTGTTTACTGAAGGAATTTCCAATGAAAATTTTAAAGACTATGAACTAAGAAAATGAGAAGCTATTATTTTGCTATATTTGTTTTGTCACTGTTCTGCGCACACAAATGCACATGCACATGTTACTATTATTTCTTATGAACCATCTGAAAATGTCATGTTGTCATGACAAAAGGTTGAATAAAAGCATTTCTCATTTGCATGAAAATTTGGTCTTTGATGAACTCTCTAGCTCTGTTCCTTTGGTTATCTGATAAATGTTGGATTGTCAACTGTGTTGCTAGATACTTACAGAAAAAAGATGACTTCAAATCGGTAAATGGCATGAATACTCAACAGTAAACCATATCATGGGTTTCCCAGAATGCGTTGACTCATAACTGACATATCCTTTGGCCTGGGAAGCACTGCTTATGAAGTTCTCATTGGAGATACTGGTCCTGTGGAGCCTGAAACATTTTAGCTACATCAGTTCCTGTAACCACTTGATTTGGGTCATGTCTCTCAGCCTTTGGGCTGAAGCAAGGACTCCTGGAGAAGAGCCATGCCTGATGCAAGCTGTGAGTCCGTCTTTGCTCCTGTGATTAGTATGGTGTCAAGGGTGATCTTTAAGGCTCTTGGTGCCAAGTGCAGCCTTTAAGGCTCTTATGAGACTGAATGTCAAGTTGAGTCTGAGAGCCTCAAGCTACACATATCATCACCCTTGATCCTTAAATTTTTCAGTGTGTATTTCCTGAAAACAGAGATATTTTCTTACACAACCACATTCACACTTTGCAAGTTCAGGAAATTTAAAATTCATACAATGGCTTTTCAAATTTACTGACTGTATTTCAATGTTTTATATGGTGCATAGAAAGTAAATAAAAAGTATACAGATTGTGAAGGAAGAAATTAAATAGTCTTTGTTCGTAGGAGATACAATCAGCTATATAAAAAAAGTCTGAAAAACACCTGGGGAAAATCTCTTGGAACTATTTACAGGTTGAAAGAAATAAACTACTGACATAGACAGGGCTTCCCAGGTGGCGCTACTGGTAGAAACCTGCCTGCCAATGCAGGAGGCATAAGAGAAGTGGGTTCAATCCTTGGGTTGGGAAGATCCCCTCAAGTAGGGAATAGCCACCTACTCCAGTGTGCTTGCTTGGAGAATCCCATGGACAGAGGAGCCTGGCAAGCTGCAGTCCATAGGGTCACAAAGAGTCGGATTACTGAAGGGACTTAGCAGGCTTGCGTGCACATAGTAACAACAAGGATGAATCTCAAAACAAGTTTTAAAAATGATAATTATTATACTGAGTCCAAAAAATTAGATAAAAGCAACACATATTGTATACATTCCTTTATATAAAATTCTAGAAGATGAAAACAAATCTATAGTAACAAATGACTCACTGTTTGCCTGTAGATGAGATGAGGGTGCAGGGAGTGGCAGGAAGGAGATGTTAAAAAAGTGATTTGGGAACTTGTTGAGGATGATGGATATATACATTATCTTCCTTTGGTGGTTTTACGGGAATGGGCATTTATTAAAATGAATTACATGCTTTAACATGTGCAATTTATTTTCTGTCAACTTTCTCCCTACAGAGCTGTAATTTTTTTTAATTAAAATTGCCCTTAAAAAGATCAAAAATAATTTATTTTAATAATAGACAATATTTCATATTAAGTTATTTAAAACTTTAACAGTTTCATAAAAATAGCTTATAGGGACCTCCATTCTATAGCCCTTAACCTCTCAATATCAATGTAGATTTGATAGCTAACTAGTAGTTCATCCATGTCAAATATCTGGGTACAATACTTTAGAAAAAATTTATTTCTATGTTTGATGACTATTCATCAAATTAAACTTACTACTCTCTCTGTCTTCGTGTCCCAGTTCAATTACTGAACTTCTGCTGGTTCTGAGATATACACTCTGCCCAGTCTTTCAGCTTTAGTTAGTAGAATGTTTCTTTACTTACCCAAATTGAGGCCATTATTTGCATATTCTGCTCTTTACATATGCTCTTTGTCTACTATATTTAGAATCAAGTGTCTGAACTCAGACCCTGTGCTGTCGCATCTCTCCTGTTTAGTTTCTTGACAGCCCCAACACTTCTTGCTGCACTCTATCAGTTTTCTTAAGTGTTTTGTCATTTCTTGCCAGCTATTCCTTATGCATATGCTCTGGACTTGCACCCATTATCTTTTCTGGATATTGCTTTATATATAACTTTCAGGGACTTAAAGATGACTCAGGTTCCCAATAACATATACTAGCTATAGGAAACGTGGAGTTCAAGGTCAAAAATGTCTAAGGTGTCCAGTTTCATTGATATTTGTTATCTTGTGCCACAAGAGATAGCATAGGTCAAACAACAGACTTATTGACGAGGTCTCATAAATGGGTCAAATGGATGTTAAATTGGGTCAAATGAATGTTATTTATTATTAGCCTTGTTGAGTTTCTCATTTCTAAGTTTGAGAAAAAAGTAATGACTATTACAAAAAAATATAATTATTGATTAGTATTTGGGAAGTTTGATTCATAGTCCATAAAGAAAAAAAATAATGCAAGCCCAATTCTGCAAATATGCAGCATAATTTTAAGAACTCATCCTTCATTTCTTCAAATTAAGACAATATGCCCTAAAGAAATTGATAGAACATAAATTCCCTGTGGGAACTGTGTGACCAAGAAGCAGATTTTTAGTTGAATTTTCTTTAGGCATTATTTTCTTAATTTAAACTTGGAATAATGAAGGGTGATTTGCAAATTTATTATGCAGGTTTCTTGTTTTAACATGAACATTTAAAAAATTCTATGTGACACCTGCATAATCAGCACACTTTTAGATAAATCTTTGGTGTGCTATAGGTCTGAATAACCCATATATTTAAACCTGCAAAGGGAAAGAAACTAGATTCAGAAGACCTCTGCACAGATAATCTCTTGCTGGCAAGTGCCCTTGATGAGATTTGAAAATTATCATAGGTACTTATAGAGCTCATTAAATGTATAAAGCTAGTAAATAGTACTTGCAAAATTTTACCTTTGGGGATAATATAGATCTTTGTGTCATAAAAGGAAAGAAGTGAACTGAGATTTTAAGTGTTAAACTTTTAGATAGCACATGCTAACATCATCTAATCCACCTATGTGGAGACCACTGTAAATAACTTTTAGAAACCTGGTTAAATTTACTTTGTCATGTGATTTTATGTAAATTTCATGATAGACAGTTTTTAAAATACATTATTTTTTTTAAGGAGCAAGAGATTAAGTTGGCTTAAAGATTTTTTGGAAGCTCTTTTTTTTCTTTTTAAGTAAAACATCAAAGAACTGGGGTTTGGCTAGAGATGATAGTCAAATTAAAATATATAAATCAGTATATTGGAAAACAGCATAAAATGTTTTATATACTCTAAGGGAATTCATAAATATTCTAGCAAAAACATAAAAAAGAAAAAAAAATCTTTCCTCTCAATCTCTTTTCTTTGAAAACCTGAGAGGTAAATTGGAGATGTCCGCAGGAAGAAGTGGATTTTCTTCCCATTAAAGAACCATACAAAAATTCTTATATATATCAGCTATGAATGCACAAGATGAAGCTTTCCATCTGAGAAATTAAACATGGGTAGTTAGCAACAGTTAAAACTGGACATGGAACAACAGACTGGTTCCAAATAGGAAAAGGACAGAGTACATTATGTGAAATGCTGGGCTGGATGAAGCATAAGATGACGTCAAGACTGCTGGGAGAAATATCAATAACCTCAGATATGCAGATGACACCACCCTTATGGCAGAAAGAGAAGAAGAACTAAAGAACCTCTTGATAAAAGTGAAAGAGGAGAGTGAAAAAGTTGGCTTAAAACTCAACATTCAGAAAACTAAGATCATGGAATCTGGTCCCATCACTTCATGGCAAATAGATGGGAATACAATGGAAACAGTGAGTGTTTCTGGGCTCCAAAATCACTACAGATGGTGACTGCAGCCATGAAATTAAAAGACTCTTGCTTCTTGGAAGAAAAGCTATGACCAAACTAGACAGCATATTAAAAAGAAGAAACATTACTTTACCAATAAAGGTCCATCTAGTAAAAGCTATGGTTTTTCCAGTAGTCATGTATGGATGTGAGAGTTGGAGTATAAAGAAAGCTGAGTGCTGAAGAACTGATGCCTTTGAACTGTGGTGTTGGAGAAGACTCTTGAGAGTCCCTTGAACTGCAAGGAGAGCCAACCAGCCAATCCTAAAGGAGATCAGTCCTGGGTGTTCACTGGAAGGACTGATGTTGAAGCTGCCCCTCCAATACTTTGGCCACCTGATGCAAAGAACAGACTCATTAGAAAAACCCTGATGCTGGGAAAGAATGAAGGTGGGAGGAGAAGGGGACGACAGAGGATGAAATGGTTGGACGGCATCACCGACACAATGACATGAGTTTGAGTAGGTTCCAGGAGTTGGTGATGGACAGGGAAGCATAGCTTGCTGCAGTCCAATGGGGTCACAAAGAGTCTGACTTGATTGAGTGACTAAATTGAACTGAGTTAAGCTTTCATTGATACTCAATTTTCCGGAAACCCTAAGTCACTGATGCAACTTAAGGGTGTATATAAGGGGAAAAAAAATCAGTGTTCACATAGATCAGTCAGTTCCAGGAACATAACTGGTAGACTAACTCTAGTTTTTGAACTAAACTTGACTATATGGAAATAACCAGTAGTGTCAATGGATCCTTTTAGTCAAAGGGAATGCAGTCTGAGAAGAAGCATCACTGGTGAACTTAAAGAAAACCATTCAATAGAGTAGTGACAAAAGAAGCCAGGAAGCAAGAGTTTAGAAGTAAACAGGTGATAGCATGTTCAGCCAAAAAACCTCACTTAGAATAGCAAAACTTTAAAAAAAAGAACCTGTTAATTGAAAAGGATTTAATGGATGAATAGAAAAACAGGTGAAAGAAAAAGGAAATTGCTAATAAAATCAGAAGAAATAAAATGCACGCTTTTTTGAAAAAGTGAGGGAAAATCCTTAATGTGACAAGAAAAGCAAAGAAATTTTGAGGTGGAAAGAAAAAAGTGAGAGAATTTACGTGAATTTCTTAATCACCTCACTGTAATAAGAGAATTGTCGTCTGCAGAGAGAAAAGGGTCAAATTTTTGAATGGTGGAAAATTAGTTAAATAAGTTCTGGGAAATAAAATGAGCAATCCATCAGAAATTAAGGCAAAATTGACTGAGGTATATACATGAAGTATTGTTGATTTTGGTTTTATGTCAGCACATTTATTATTTATTTATTTATTTTTAACTTCATAGATCTTTTATTTTGTTTTACCTATAACAATAAGGATATTGTAATATTGACAAGGTTGGTGATGCAGAGATTGCTAAAAATGGTCTAACTAACTAAACAGATGAGGAAAATAACACTACACAGAAAACACTGGAATTCTTTACTATAAATCTTGCTTTGTCTGGCAAGTAGAGCTATGGAAATTCTGCTTATATTTCCTGGCTTCTACATATCATTCAGTTCAGTTCAGTTCAGTTCAGTCTCTCAGTCGTGTCCGACTCTTTGGGACCCCATGAACTACAGCAGGCCAGGCCTCCCTGTCCATCACCAACTCCCGGAGTCCACCCAAACCCATGTCTATTGAGTCAGTGATGCCATCCAACCATCTCATCCTCTGTCGTGCCCTTCTCCTCCTGCCCTCAATCTTTCCCAGCATCAGAGTCTTTTCAAATGAGTCAGTTCTTTGCATCAGGTGGCCAAAGTATTGGAATTTCAGCTTAAACATTAGTCCTTCCAATGAACACCCAGGACTGATCTCCTTTAGATGCTTTTAGTTAGGTCTTGACTCCCAGTTGCAACCTATTTATCTAGCTTACATATTAGTGAACTTTTCATATAATTATTGTTAATTTCAATATATTCTATTTATATTTACTGGACTTCCCCAAATGACCCTCATCGTACTTTGAGAAATATACAGACCTGAATTCTAAATGTTAAATAGAAATATGATGCACCATCTCTGTTCAAGCTTTAGTGTACCTGTGAAAGTGAAAGTCACTCAGTTGTGTCTGACTGTTTGCAACCCCAAGGAATTTTCCAGGTCAGAATACTGGAGTCGGTAACCTTTCCCTTCTTTCTCCAGGAGATTTTCCCAACCCAGGGATCAAACCTAGGTCTCCTGCCTTGCAGGCAGATTTTTACCAGCTGAACCACAAGGGAAGCCTCAGTGTACCTGAGGGAGTATGTAAAGTCTTGTGCCTTGAATACTAGAGGTAGGACCTTAATGTAGCAACTTAAGATAAGGCTAAGGTCATCCTAGGTCTATTTCTGAAGAAAGGTACAAAAGACAGCACCTTCCCTAATAAAAAGGAATTACCTCAGAAAACTTCTTGTGTGGCTGAATGCTACATTAGTTTGCATGTGTGCTAAGTCTCTTCAGTCATGTCCGATTTTTTGAAATGTTATGAACTATAGCCTGTCAGGCTCCTCTGTCCATGGGATTCTCCAGGCAAGAATACTGGAGTGGGTTGCAGGGCCCTCCTCAGGGGGATCTTCCTGACCCAGGGATTGAACCCGCATTTCTTAAGTCAGAAAATGTTAAGCAAAAGGTAAAAATGTCAAGAAAATGAACTTTGTACAGAATAGAAATCTATTCAAGAGGCCATTGTAGCGTAGCAACACTACTGTATTGGAATGAAATTTAAAAGTGTTTGTAAAATGGAAATTAGGCAGAAAAAAAGGGTGGATTAATGGGATATTTGCAGTAATTACAGCAAAAACTAATCTTCTACAAAGGAGAAGGCTGAGTAGGAGCGCATAGACAACTGCAGAACGTGTGATGCACATACTCAGAGGCAAGCTGCCTTAAGATAATTAATTTGCTTCAACAGTCTTGGACAGAGTCAGTCAATGAACTACTTTGTTCAAAGGGTTTAAAAACAGAAAGGGCATAAATGGAGTATTTATGGAATTTTTTAAAACAACCACATGCTCATAATTCCAATCAATAACATGTTTTAAAAGTATAACTAGAAAAATTCAGAGTTTTTATTTCTGCTTCTTCACTCAATACACTACTTTCATCTGCTTTAAGTTTGGAGGAGGAGGCAATGTAAAATTATGGGAATAGAAAAATATATTTATTAAGTGATGCTATCATAAGCTGATTAGTTGATTTCTGTATTTCCTGGGCTTGGCAGGGTTTAAAACTAGACCTTTTCTTCTGCTTGCTTCTCTCTGTTCAAAAACACTCCATCAATGGTCATTTTTTACCTGAAGTTTTATTTTTTAATATGGAATGGTGCAATTTCTCCATCTAGTCATCTGCCTAATTGCTTCCTCTGGCATCTAACTTCCTTTTACTGAGAGCTCCTTGACCTCTAAGCTAGTCTCGTTGGTCAGAATCCAAAAGAACCTTCCACCAGCTGTCTTGAGTACATCACATGGTATCCAAAAAAAAACCCAAACACATGTATCCTTTCTCTCCTGTTCCCACCTCACTAAAAAAAATTTGGAAGCATTGTAAGACCCCAATTCAACAATCTCTTTTTATCAGAAGAGCTTGACTACCCACCATTCCCAGTACTTTAGATTTCACAAAGGTAAATCAAAAACTCCAAGATATAAATCTGTTACTATGAGTGCTGCATTACAGCATCCTTCCCAGGCTTGAGCTGATAGTAAAAGCACAACTTATCATTTCTTCATAAGGAAGGGAGGGAAGGAGATTCGTAGAATACCAAAACTTTTCCTAAAAATCTCCTAAATTGCGTACAGACTATACAGTTGGTCATAATATTATATTACAGAGTGTTGTAAAATAAAAGTAAAAAGTCAACAATGAAGAAACTGGAAAAAATTGGCTATAAGAAAATAAAAGAGGAATACAAGATCAAATATTAAGTACTTAATTAAATGCCAATTCGTGTTAGATATAATATTCACTGCATTTTCCCATGCCTCTGAAAAAAAGTTCTTGGCATTTGGAAGAACTTGCTCCATATTTTCTTGGGTTTTAGCCAAAACCATTTTAAGTAATAATGTAAAAATAGTGCAGCTGATTGGAATATTTGAACAATATTTATTTTTCTATAATTTTTATAACATAAATGTATGTGCCTGTGCTCAGTCACTCAGTTGTGTCCAACTCTGTGACTCCATGGACTGTAGCCCGCCAGGCTCCTATGTCCATGGGATTCTCCCAGCAAGAATAGTGGAGTGGGTTGCCATGCCTGCCCCCAGGGCTTCTTCCCAACCCAGGGATTGAACCCAGGTCTCCCGCATTGTGGGCAGATTCTTTACTATTTGAGCCACCAGGAAAGCCCTTTAAATGCATGAGGATTGCTAAAGTAAATGGTTTTGCTGAATAATGATTAAAGAAATGGGACATAGAAAATAAATATTGCTTAATTGCTTGTTTATGCTATCTTTTTGTGAAATAGTACATGTGTTTTAAAGTTTTATTTGAATTAAGAACATCATCAAACAGTTTGTCTTGAACAGTATATCTGAATTGAATTTTCTTAAATATCCTTCCAATCATTTTGTTCATTCTACTTCTGACTGAATAATTTCTATAAATCTTTTGAAAATAATTTTTTCTCCTGCTATTTAGTCCACACAGTGTATTTCTTAAAATTTTAGATATTTTAATTTTCTGTTCTAAAATATCCATTTAGGTTGTCTCTGTATTTTCCAACTATCTGCTTAGATTTTCAATCCTTATATTCATTTTTATCATATTTCCCTTTCATTTCTGATATAGACTTTATGTAATGAAGTGAAAGTCCAAGTGTTAGTTGCTTAGCTGTGTCTGAATCTTTGCGGCTCCATGGACCTTAGCCTGTCAGGCTCCCCTGTCCATGAAATTGTCCAGGCAAGAATACTGGAGTGGGTAGCCATTCCCTTCTCCAGAGGATCTTCCAGACTCAGGGATGGAAACCAGGTCTGAGCCACAAAGGAATATCATTATATAATAATACAGGCTTTAAAATCCTTGTCTGCTACATTTAGCATATGCATTTTCTTGGGATTCATCTCTGTTGGGTGTCTTATCTTTTAAGAATAGGTCGCACTTTTCTGGCTTTTCTTACATTGAAAATAATGTTTATTGCTCCCAAATATTGTAAATGTGATATTCTGGAGATTCTAGATTCTACTTCTTTGAAGTACGTTGATTTGTTGTTGTTGTTGTTTTTATAGAAAGCAACTAGCATGGTTGGATTCAAACTGCAAATCTTGTCTTCTGGGCAACTGCTCAAATTGCTTTCAGTTGTTTTATCCTTAGCTAAGCTGCTTTGACTTATCCAGAGATGTTTATTCTCTTTGTCATACAAAAACTTGAGCAGAGTTAATAAAGAGAACTTGAAATTCCCTTTCTCTCTCCCTCTCTCTTCTTTTCTTTAATTCTTCATTTTTTTTTTTTAAAATCAGAGTTTTAGCCATTATGCGCAGTACCTGTTGTAACTGTCCATCAAAATGGATAACTCACCTCATGCTATTTTATTCTTCCAAAGGTTGGATTTCCAATAGAATATACATCCTTCTGGCTCCTTTCTGGGGCCTTAAAGTATTAAAGAAACACTTTTTTAAATCAGAGTTTATCATTACAATCTGAAGTTTGATAAGGTAGAAGCTTATTTGGTCATACCAGAAGCCAAGTTCACAGTTCATTTTTACATAATATAATTATCTTAGAGGATTCATTTCTCCTATGCCTACAAAATTATGATTATGAAGGTAATATTCTAGCAATAAAAACAGATATAGTCTGCTGAATTTAGAAATGTCTGCTTCTTGATATAGTATATTACTATGAGATAGCTACGATGACTTCTAAAACTTTGTTCACAAAATAATAATTTTTACAGTCCAAATCCCTTATCAATTTTACACTATTTGCAACAACACCAAACTATTCCCTCCCTCAATACTCTGAAAATCCATACCCCATAATAAGCTATGTGGCACTATAGTAAGAGAAGAAAATAAATTTAGGTGTTGTCCAAATACATATTAATATCTTTCTACTTTGGGGTTTAATATACTTTGATCAGTGGGGCTTCCCAGGTGGCACTAGTAGTAAAGAACCTGCCTGCCAATGCAGGAAATATAAGAGATGCAGGTTCAATCCTGAGTTGGAAAGATCACCTGGAGAAGGAAATGGCAACCAACTTCATATTCTTGCCTGGAAAATCTCACGGACAGAGGGAAGGCTACTGTCCATAGGGTCGCAAAGAGTTGGACACGACTGAAGCGATTTAGCACAGTATACTTTGATAAGTAGTTTCAACAATGATTCCCATCATTGGTATATTGTTCAAGTACTGCTCAAGTACTTTTAGAAGTCATGTGTCAAAGCTAATGATATCCTGGTTAGGAGAGTTTAGTATAGTGAATAAGTAGAATCTGACACATTTCTATCTTAAGTATGTTCAGAGTTTAGAGATATTCACAAGATATTTCACAATCAAGGAGAATGCAAGTTGTCTACGAGGAGAATTTTAGGCTTTTAAACATCACGAAACAACTTAATGTACGGCAGAGGCCATCCACCAAAATAATGTAAAGGAGGAGGAATATAGGTCCAAACCATAAAGCAAATCTTAGTCATCAGCTTTAAATTTTTTGAGGCAGGGGCTGGTAAACCTAAATTGATTTTACTTTTTTAAGCCATCCAGAAATTAGTAAATAGAAAACACTATAATCACAATAAAATAAAATACAATACTATTATCAACAAGGAGACAAAATGTTCTGGTGGTGGGTTAGTCACTCAGCTATGTCCGACTCTTGTGACCCCATGGACTGCAGCCCGCCAGGCTCCCCTGTCCATGGGATTCTCCAGGCAAGGAGTGGGTTGCCATTCCCTTCTCCAGCAAAATGTTGTAGTCACCTCAATACCAGAACCATGGAATGTGTGGAATAATACAATACTAATTTGCCAACAAAGGTCCGTCTGGTCAAGGCTATGGTTTTTCCAGTGATCATGTATGGATGTGAGAGTTGGACTGTGAAGAAAGCTGAGCACCAAAAAATTGATGCTTTTGAACTGTGGTGTTGGAGAAGACTCTTGAGAGTCCCTTGGACTGCAAGGAGATCCAACCAGTCCATCTTAAAGGAGATCAGTCCTGAATGTTCATTGGAAGGACTGATGCTGAAGCTGAAACTCCAGTACTTTGGACACCTCATGTGAAGAGTTGACTCATTGGAAAAGACCCTGATGCTGGGAGGGATTGAGGGCAGGAGGAGAAGGGGACAACAGAGGATGAGATGGATGGATGGCATCACCGACTCGATGGACATGAGTTTGAGTAAACTTCAGGAGTTTGTGATGGACAGGGAGCCCTGGCGTGCTGCAATTCATGGGGTCGCAAAGAGTCGGACACGACTGAGCGACAACTAAACTGAACTGAACCTTCCCTGGTGGCTCAGATGGTAAAGCATCTGCCTACAATGGAGGAGACCCGGGTTCAATCACTGGGTTGTGAAGATCTCCTGGAGAAGGAAATGGTAACCCACTCCAGTATTCTTGCCTGGAAAATCCCATGGACTCAGGAGCCTGGTGGGCTACAGTCCATGGGATCACAAAGAGTTGGACACGACTGAGCGACTTCACTTTCACGTTCACTTTTCAATCCTTGAACAATAGAAAGAATATATAGATGACATGTTTTAAATTACAGTATTCACTGTTGGGTGTTCACTGGGGTCCTGATATTCATTGGTCTTAAAGAAAGTGATCTCAATTAAGAAAAAGTACATTCTAAAATATCTTCAAGATATTTTTAAGTAGTTTAAGTATTTGTTCAGTCTTTTTTTTGTTATTTTCAAGTGACTGGTCACAATATATGTATAGATTGAAAGAGAAAATATAATATTGCAAGCTATATATCAAGTAATTCTGCTGTGATATTTGTCTGAGAAATACTTTAACCTAGGTTCTGATCTCATCATAAAAAATCATCTATTGTCAACATAACTGGACAAAGTTTTGGGTAAAGACAAGTGTGAACAAAGAGAATTGTGTAGACAAGTATGTATTCATAGTTTTATTAGGTGAAACCATATGAAATTTACATTTTGGGGGAGTCAAAGAAAATTGAGCATCAACAATTTGGGAGGGCTCACTCTAGTTACAGTTTAATACCGAATTTCATGTGGCACTGGATTATGTATGAGACATTTTTCTAATCCACCTTTACAAGCCTGAGAACTTCATTTCATACAGAAGCTCTTTACATCATCATTTGGTAAAAATAGGGTCCTAGGCTGCCTTAAGTCACAAAAAAATATTATATTCTCCTTCTCTTTATATGAAATACAGCCTGGAGTAAGACATACATTGTCTGTTTATCCCATTGTTATGACTTTCTTCTTATATGATTAAAATGTGACATTATACAGGGAACTAAAAATTATAATTAATATAAAGCTTAAAATATTTGTGATATAAGGCCAAATCTCCCTCCCCCTTTTTCCCAAAATAACAGAATTTGTTATATAAAATCTCATTTATTATGATTAACTCAATGTCTCTGCTTATAATTTCACAATTAGTAATAGACATATCTAGAAAAGCTTATGCAACATACTATACCACACCCAAGGAAGCAAAGTGTTCCATTTAATTTGGGAGGCAACATAACACACATTGCATATTCAGACTAGACCATATGTGTCAAAATGAATTAAGATCCATTATCCTTTTAAAATGTATGATGCCAAGCAACTTGACATAATCTGACATTGGAAACAGCAGGTTTTACCTCCATTCAGTCTGGAAATCTCACCTAGTACTTTCATTTCCCAAATAATTGCTCTCTTCACAATTCAAATAAATAGGAATAGAACAGTTTCTATTACTGAATATTCACAAAAGAGATGGGCATGAAAGAAACTATTCTTGAGTTTTAAAACTAATAGCTTTACCATAAAATAAATCTCATGTCTGAAATAATAATACAGGGAGTAAGGGTACACATGTGGGATCATAGCTCTATAAATTCATTTAATATTTTTATTGAACATTAATACATCGTTTAATAACGGCATAGCAGTCTTTAAAGAAATAAACAAAAGAATGACTTTAACGTCATTGTGCCTTGATTTTTTTATCAAGGCACTTGAGAGGAGAATTTTTAAAGTGCTGTTTACCAAGGAAAATGTCATTCTGTCTGAAATCTGTATATGTGTGGCATAGTATTATTCTTTAACCAAAACATGCTCTGTATAATCAGATCCACTACAAAAAAGTGTTCACTTTATATAAAAACACACACATGTGCTGCAATAAAAGATCAGTGTGTAATGATGATGATGGAAATTTTGCTGACATGACATTTTTGTAGAATAAAACCATGAGTCAGTAAGGAATAGATTATAAATTTGATCTTGTAACCAAAAAATGCATCTGAAAAACTTCATTCCAGAATGTCACAGAGAATTTTTTTATAGTTATTAGTTCTACTAGAACTTGTTCTCTCATAAAAATAAATTCAACTAATATATAAATTCAGCTTTCAAATAAAATTAATATACTCATTAGGGAAAGTTGAACTTATAGACCTGGACCTGTACAAAGAGTCTCTATTCAAATCTGCTTCCTGAAGGTAGGCCTCCTAATCTATTTTATGATTCTTTACACAGATCTCTGGAGTTGATTTGTCATGATAGAATAATTATGGTTTGAAAAATCACAATGACAAATTGGTATCTCAGAGCATGTAAAAAAACTAGAGGCTTCTGTGATAATAAGGTCTTTTCTAAGTCAAAGTATAAGTGGTTCCATACTTTTAAGTAAAGATGGGTAGTGTATTAATCTGCCAAATAATTTCATAGTGGGATTTATATAAATCCTTTCCTTTGCTATGCAGTTTAGGACAAAAGAGAGTTTAAGAAATAATCCTTAGTAAATTGAGAACAAGTTCTATGCAACAGATCATTTTACAGTCCAAAATAAAAATACAACCAAATATCCTTGATATGTATCACTGAGTACACTTCTAGTTATTACCTATTGTGTCAGGATAACTGTGCAGTAAAGGATTTAATTAGACCAAAGAGTTGTTTAGCCTTTGCCCTTGGCTTCTAGGTATTAATTTCCTGCCTGATAAGAGTGTCTTTGTTTACCTGGTGACATCTGGCTGCCTGATACGCCTTGATAACAATATGGTTTATGATGAGGAACCTTGGACTACTTGGTGTAGGTTCAACCATGCAAGAGTTGGAGACTGAGGTCAGCCATATGAGTAGTCAACCGTGTCTATGTGATTGAGCACCAATAAAAATTCTGTACACCAAGGTTCAGATGAGTTTTCTTGACTGGCAATACTTCATGCACGTTGTCCATGTCACCGCTGGAAGTAATAGGTCCTCTATGTACTGCTCCCCTGCGAGAAGACAGCCAAAAGCTCTGCACCTTGGTGTCCCCTGAATCCTGTCCTCTGGATTCTCTCCTCTGCTGGTTTTAATCCATATGCTTTCTTTATGATAATCCTTAACCATGAGTTCAAAAGCTTTTCTGAGTTCTGTGACTGAATCTAAGAATGATCTTGGACCTTAAAAATTGCAGCTGATGTCAGATGTGAGAGTGGTGTTGAGATTCTCTAACTCTGTACTCATCAAATCATGAATTCAATCCACTTGCTGGGAGCAAGTATTTCCATAACTGTTTCTTACAGGGATGGGAGAAGAGAGAGAAGCTGCTTAATCTCTGCCAATCTCAATTTTCTTATCTGTGTAATAAGAATAACAAATATTAATTACATAATTTTTGTGTAACCACTATGTTTTTACAAATATGTAAATGTCCTGTCAAATAAGTCTGAATACATATCATAATAATTTATTGAACTTTATAGTTAATTTACTTTGATTTGTACAAAAAGAAAATTCTTTTCTTTGTCTAATATTATTCAGCTGTATTCATTTTACTCAGAATTTTCCGCCCCTGAAGTTGAAAATTAACCTGTGTGGGTACTAAATTATGGAGAAATATAACTAAAACATTTTGGTTTTTATGAATATTCTATTTCCATGACTTTGTAGTGAGTCTACATACCTGCATAATAGCATTCTGCTGATTTTTCTTTTGAGAGGCTTTAAAGTTATGTAAAGAAAAAAATATATCTAACTCTGTGCAGTTCTGAGACCTGCCAAGATTGTGCTGGGAGTTATTTACAGAAGATCTATTTCTTCTGTTGAGAATACATAGCACAAGTTTTCCTTATTGTTCTGGACATCTCACCCACTAAACCATTCGTTTTCTCTGAGGACAGAAGTAAATAGCACAATTTGTTCTCAAAGATGACTAGCTGTTTCTGAAATGTGAGGAAGCTCACGGTAAACGGGGAGAATGTTAGAAATAAATAAGAAAAATGAGGCAGCAGAAATAAATCTTTTATGATGCCTTCTCTCATTCATTTATATGGAAGCAGTCTTTTGCCACAGCTACAGGTGACAAGAAACAACAGAGATTGCCAGTTCGAAATATTCCTGAGAAAAATAGCTTTAGCATCAAAGTAATTTCATCAGCAGCCTCAAAAGGCACTTAAGTAAAGCTTTTTAAGAAGTGCAAACTAAAGATAGATTTACAGAGAATAATAATGTGTTTCCTTACAATCCTGGTAATGTTATTTTATTATTATTGAATTTAATTTGCATGATCTTTTTTTTTTTTTTTGGCAATAAGTAGTATATAATTCAGATAACAAAGATGAAGGAAAGAAATATCTAGACTTTCACAAATACAGTAATACTTTTTCCCAATAGAATATAGCCACTTATAGGCTTCCCAGGTGGCTCAGTGGGAAAGTACACACCTGCCAAGCAGAAGACATGGGTTGGATCCCTGGGTTGGGAAGATCTCTTGGAGAAGGAAATGGCAATCCACTCTAATATTGTTGCCTGGGAAATCCCATGGACGGAGGAGCCTGGCAGACTATAGTACATAGGAATCACAAGAGTAGGACATGACTTAGTGACTAAAAAACAATAGCCACTTATAAATTGTAGCATTTTTACTTGATAGACAACAAATAATTTTTGAATCAATATTGCCCCAGGAAATACTTTCTTAACACTCAAAGTGAATGGAGCAAGATAAACTGTCCTACCTGCTGAACAATTAACTAAATAAACAAATAAATAAGGCAAACAACTGCCACAACAACATGAGCCAGATGGATAGAATTAGGACAGCTCAAGCTCAGTCATGTGACTCTATGACCCCATAGACTGTAGTCTGCCAGGCTTCTCTATCCATGGGATTCTCCAGGCAAGTACTGGAGTGGCTGGCCATTTCCTACTCCAGGGGATCTTCCCAACCCAGGGATCTAACCCTTGTCTCCTTCATTGGCAGATAGATTCTTTATCACTGCACCACCTGGGAAGCCCAGAATTAGGATAGGTACATTGTTATTTAAACTAAAATGACTGTGTAAGTTATACTTTCCAAACCTAGCCTCAGCCATATGTATTCCATCCATTATGTCCTTGTAATGTGACATCAAATTCCTCTCCCCATGAGTACGAGCTAGCCTTAGTAACTTCCTTCTACTAAATAAAATACAGCAGAAGCAACACATTGTGATTTCTGAGGAAAGGTCATAAAAGACAATATAGCTTCTGTATGGTTAATTTCTTTTGTGAGGCTCACTCTTGGATCTCAGCTGCCATGCTGTAAAGAAATCACACTGGGTTTTCTGGTGGTAACTCCACTTGGCAAACATCTTCAGGTACCAGTCATGTGAGTAAGTGAGCCTTTGATGAATTTAGCTCTCAATATCCAAGCCTCTGATGTCAGGTAATGAGACAGAATGAACTGCCCCAACTGAAGCCTTTCTTGAGCAAAATACATGTTATTATTGTTTTAAGCCATTGTCTATCATTTATTTATTTATTTATTTATTTGGGGGGGGGGGTGTGGGGTGGCTTCCCTGGTAAAGAATCTCTATCCAATTCAGAATACTCCAGTTCGATTCCTGGGTCGGGACGATCTGCTGGAGAAGAAATAGACTACCTACTTCAGTATCCTCGGGCTTCCCTCATGGCTCAGATGTTAAAGAATCCACCTGCAATTCAGGAGACCTGGGTTCAATGCCTGGGCTGGGCAGATCCCCTGCAGAAAGGAAGGGCTATCCAGTCCAGTATTCTGACCTGGAGAATTCCATGGACAGAGGAGCCTGATGGGCTACAGTCCATGGGGTCACAAAGAGTCAGACACAAATGAATGACTTTCACTTTCATTGTTTTACGCCATTGCATACCATTTATTTATTTTTAAATCTAGCAATAGATAACAGAATCACTAAATTTGAGGCAAAAAGTTTTGAGATAAGTCCACTGTGTCATTCAGTAATAAAGACAGCACACTGTTTTTTAGTCGCTAAGTCGTGTCCAATTCAAATATTTATACTCAATATATTTACATTCAAATAAACATATTTACACTCAAATAAAAAGAATCATCTATTTTATTGAAGAGGGTAATCTTGATTGTGTTTTATATAATTATGACGTGAGTCCAGTGAGAGAAATAGCTATGGATGATATAAGAAGTGTGTTCTGGGGAGGAGCCAAGATGGCGGAGGAGTAGGACCGGGAGACCACTTTCTCTCCTACAAATTCATCAAAAGAATAACCGAATGCAGAGCAAACTTCACAAAACAACTTCTGATCGCTAGCTGAGGTCATCAGGCGCCCAGAAAAGCAGACCATTGTCTTCGAAAGGAGGTAGGACAAAATATAAAAGATAAAAAGTGAGACAAAAGAGCTAAGGACGGAGACCCGTCCCGGGAAGGGAGTCTTAGGCGGCCTTGCTTGGGCTAGGGTCCGGGCCTGAGTGCCCTGAGGACAATCGGGGGGAGCTTCTGTGAGGTGCCAACTTGAACTGTGGGAGACCAAAGGAGAGAGAGAAAATTGACCGGCCGGAACACACTGCCGGCCGTTCGCAGAACAAAGGGACGGGGAAAGTCCCGAGAAGAGCTCGCAGGCTGCGGACCGGCCCAGCCCCGCCGGAGGCAGGAGGCAGGGGGGAGGGGAAGGGCGCGGCGAGACACAGGGCGCAGGCACCCGACCGGCGCGGGGCGGGGACTGGGGCTGGGGACGCGGAGGGCGGAAGGCGCGCGCACCCGCCTGGCGCCAGCGGAAACTGAGACTGGGTCCGCGGAAGGGAGTGGGTGCGCCACACCTGGGGATAGCGCGCCCACCAAGCCCCTGGCTGCCTGGACCGCTCTGACGGGGAAGGCACAGAGAGCAGGCGCAGCTTTTCCTTCCGCGCTTTTGTGTAACACCCGAGGGCTGGAACCTCGCGCAGCGCGGGGCGCGCTCCATATAGAACAGCGGGGAGCCTGAGCAGCGCAGACGGAGAAAGCAGCGTCAGCCCCTTCCGGCAGCGCCAGCCCGCCCCCGCAGGGCCAGCCCCTCCCCGCAGCGTCAGCCCCGCCCCCGCAGGGCCAGCCCCTCCCCGCAGCGTCAGCCCCGCCCCGCAGCGTCAGCCCCTCCCAGCAGCGCAACGGAACTACCTACCTGAATAAGAGTCCGCCTCCGGCCGCCTGTGTCAGGGCGGAAATGAGCCTCTGAAGAGACCGGCAAACAGAAGCCAAATAAACAAAGGGAACCGCTTCAGAAGGGACTGGTGCAACAGATTAAAATCCCTGAAGAAAACACCGACTTCACCGGAAGGGCCCTGTAGATATCGAGAAGTGCAAGCTGGAACGAGGAGCTATCTGAAACTGAGCCGAACCCACACTGACCGCAACAGCTCCAGAGAAATTCCTAGACATATTTTTACTTTTTTTTTATTTTTCTGTTTTTTCTAAGTAAGGAAAAAAAAAAATTTTTTTTTTCTTTTTATATTTTTCTTTTTTATTTTTTCTCTTTTATTTTCCTTTAAAATTCCCTATTACTCCCCCATTACTCCTTAACTTTCATTTTCATAGATTTTCACGATTTTTTTAATTAGGGGAAAAAAAAAATTTTTTTTTTCTTTCTTTTTTTTTCTTTTTCTTTTTTTTTCTTCTCCTTTTTCTTCTTTTTTTTTCTTTCCTTTTTCTCTTCTATTTTCTATTTTTCTTTTTCTCTTATTTCTTTTAAAGTCCTCTAGTACTCCTCTACTACTCTTCATTTTCATCTTCACTACACTATAACCTTACAAAAAAAAAAAGAGAAGCCCTATCTTAAAACCGAAGATTATTCCCTCCCAATCTTGACTCTCTGTTTTCTACCTCAGAACACCTCTATTTCCTCTTTTCCCCTTCTCTTCCCCATCCAATTCTGTGAATCCTTGTAGGTGTCTGAGATACGCGAACACTCTGGGAACAGACAGCTGCGTAGATCTGTCTCTCTCCTCTTGAGTCCCCCTTTTTCTCCTCCTACTCATCTCTATCTCCCTCCTCCCTTTTCTCCTGTTCATGTAACTCTGTGAACCTCTCTGGGTGTCCCTAACGGGGGAGAATCTTTTAGCCATTAACCTAGAAGTTTAATTATCAGAGCTGTATAGTTGGAGAAGTCCTGAGACTACAGGAAGAATAAAACTGAAATCCAGAGGCAGGAAACTTAAGCCCAAAACCTGAGAACACCAGAAAACTCCTGACTACATGGAACTTTAAATGATAAATGACCGTCCAAAAGCCTCCATACCTACACTGAAACCAACCACCACCCAAGAGCCAATAAGTTTTAGAGCAAGACATACCACGCAAATTCTCCAGCAACACAGGAACATAGCCCTGAATGTCAACATACAGGCTACCCAAGGTCACACCTAACACATAGACCCAACTCAAGACTCATTACTGGGCACTCCATTGCTCTCCAAAGAGAAGAAATCAAGTTCCACGCACCAGTACACTGACGCAAGCTTCCCTAACCAGGAAACCTTGACAAGCCAAACGTCCAACCCCACCCACTGGGTAAATCCTCCACAATAAAAAGGAACCACAGACCACCAGAATACAGAAAGTCCACTCCAGACACAGCAATCTAAACAAGATGAAAAGGCAAAGAAATACCCAACAGGTAAAGGAACAAGAAAAATGCCCACCAAGTCAAGCAAAAGAGGAGGAGATAGGGAATCTACCTGAAAAAGAATTTAGAATAATGATAATAAAAATGATCCAAAATCTTGAAAACAAAATGGAGTTACAGATAAATAGCTTGGAAACAAAGATTGAAAAGATACAAGAATTGTTTAACAAAGACCTAGAAGAAATAAAAAAGAGTCAATTAAAAATGAATAATGCAATGAATGAGATCAAAAACACTTTGGAGGGAACCAAGAGTAGAATAACGGAGGCAGAAGATAGGATAAGTGAGATAGAAGATAAAATGGTGGAAATAAATGAAGCAGAGAAGAAAAAAGAAAAAAGGATCAAAAGAAATGAGGACAACCTCAGGGACCTCTGGGACAATGTGAAACGCCCCAACATTCGAATCATAGGAGTTCCAGAAGAAGAAGACAAAAAGAAAGGCCATGAGAAAATACTCGAGGAGATAATAGCTGAAAACTTCCCTAAAATGGGGAAGGAAATAGCCACCAAGTCCAAGAAACCCAGAGAGTTCCAAACAGGATAAACCCAAGGCGAAACACCCCAAGACACATATTAATCAAATTAACAAAGATCAAACACAAAGAACAAATATTAAAAGCAGCAAGGGAGAAACAACAAATAACACACAAAGGGATTCCCATAAGGATAACAGCTGATCTATCAATAGAAACCCTCCAGGCCAGAAGGGAATGGCAGGACATACTGAAAGTAATGAAAGAGAATAACCTACAACCTAGATTACTGTATCCAGCAAGGATCTCATTCAGATATGAAGGAGAATTCAAAAGCTTTACAGATAAGCAAAAGCTGAGAGAATTCAGCACCACCAAACCAGCTCTTCAACAAATGCTAAAGGATCTTCTCTAGACAGGAAATGCAGAAAGGTTGTATAAACGTGAACCCAAAACAACAAAGTAAATGGCAACGGGACCACACCTATCAATAATTACCCTAAATGTAAATGGGTTGAATGCCCCAACCAAAAGACAAAGATTGGCTGAATGGATACAAAAACAAGACCCCTATATATGCTGTCTACAAGAGACCCACCTCAAAACAAGAGACACATACAGACTAAAAGTGAAGGGCTGGAAAAAAATATTTCATGCAAACGGAGACCAAAAGAAAGCAGGAGTCGCAATACTCATATCAGATAAAATAGACTTTCAAATAAAGGATGTGAAAAGAGACAAAGAAGGACACTACATAATGATCAAAGGATCAATCCAAGAAGAAGATATAACAATTATAAATATATATGCACCCAACATAGGAGCACCGCAATATGTACGGCAAACACTAACGAGTATGAAAGAGGAAATTAATAGTAACACAATAATAGTGGGAGACTTTAATACCCCACTCACAACTATGGATAGATCAACTAAACAGAAAATTAACAAGGAAACACAAACCTTAAATGACACAATGGACCAGCTAGACCTAATTGATATCTATAGGACATTTCACCCCAAAACAATCAACTTCACCTTTTTCTCAAGTGCACACGGAACCTTCTCCAGAATAGATCACATCCTGGGCCATAAATCTGGTCTTGGAAAATTCAAAAAAATTGAAATCATTCCAGTCATCTTTTCTGACCACAGTGCAGTAAGATTAGATCTCAATTACAGGAAAAAAATTGTTAAAAATTCAAACACATGGAGGCTAAATAACACACTTCTGAATAACCAACAAATCATAGAAGAAATCAAAAAAGAAATCAAAATATGTATAGAAGTGAATGAAAATGAAAACACAACAACCCAAAACCTATGGGACACTGTAAAAGCAGTGCTAAGGGGAAAGTTCATAGCATTACAGGCTTACATCAAGAAACAAGAAAAAAGCCAAATAAATAACCTAACTCTACACCTAAAGCAATTAGAGAAGGAAGAAATGAAGAACCCCAGGGTTAGCAGAAGGAAAGAAATCTTAAAAATCAGGGCAGAAATAAATGCAAAAGAAACTAAAGAGACCATAGCAAAAATCAACAAAGCTAAAAGCTGGTTTTTTTGAAAAAATAAACAAAATTGACAAACCATTAGCAAGACTCATTAAGAAGCAAAGAGAGAAGAACCAAATTAACAAAATTAGAAATGAAAATGGAGAGATCACAACAGACAACACTGAAATACAAAGGATCATAAGAGACTACTACCAGCAGCTCTATGCCAATAAAATGGACAACTTGGAAGAAATGGACAAATTCTTAGAAAAGTATAACTTTCCAAAACTGAACCAGGAAGAAATAGAAGATCTTAACAGACCCATCACAGGCAAGGAAATCGAAATTGTAATCAAAATCTTCCAGCAAACAAAAGCCCAGGACCAGATGGCTTCACAGCTGAATTCTACCAAAAATTTAGAGAAGAGCTAACACCTACCTTACTCAAACTCTTCCAGAAAATTGCAGAAGAAGGTAAACTTCCAAACTCATTCTATGAGGCCACCATCACCCTAATTCCAAAACCAGACAAAGATGCCACAAAAAAAGAAAACTACAGGCCAATATCACTGATGAACATAGATGCAAAAATCCTTAACAAAATTCTAGCAAACAGAATCCAACAACATATTAAAAAATCATACATACCATGACCAAGTGGGCTTTATCCCAGGAATGCAAGGATTCTTCAATATCCGCAAATCAATCAATGTAATACACCACATTAACAAATTGAAAGATAAAAACCATATGATTATCTCAATAGATGCAGAGAAAGCCTTTGACAAAATTCAACACTCATTTATGATTAAAACTCTCCAAAAAGCAGGAATAGAAGGAACATACCTCAACATTATAAAAGCCATATATGACAAACCCACAGCAAGCATCACCCTCAATGGTGAAAAATTGAAAGCATTTCCCCTGAAATCAGGAACAAGACAAGGGTGCCCACTCTCACCACTACTGTTCAACATAGTGTTGGAAGTTTTGGCCACAGCAATCAGAGCAGAAAAAGAAGTAAAAGGAATCCAGATAGGAAAAGAAGAAGTGAAACTCTCACTGTTTGCAGATGACATGATCCTCTACATAGAAAACCCTAAAGACTCTACCAGAAAATTACTAGAACTAATCAATGAATATAGTAAAGTTGCAGGATATAAAATTAACACACAGAAATCCCTTGCATTCCTATATACTAACAATGAAAAAAACAGAAAGAGAAATTAAGGAAACAATACCATTCACCATTGCAACAAAAAGAATAAAATACTTAGGAGTATATCTACCTAAAGAAACAAAAGACCTATACATAGAAAACTATAAAACACTGATGAAAGAAATCAAAGAGGACACAAACAGATGGAGAAACATACCGTGTTCATGGATTGGAAGAATCAATATTGTCAAAATGGCTATTCTACCCAAAGCAATCTATAGATTCAATGCAATCCCTATCAAGCTACCAACGGTATTTTTCACAGAACTAGACCAAAGAATTTCACAATTTGTATGGAAATACAAAAAACCTCGAATAGCCAAAGTAATCTTGAGAAAGAAGAATGGAACTGGAGGAATCAACCTGCCTGACTTCAGACTCTACTACAAAGCCACAGTCATCAAGACAGTATGGTACTGGCACAAAGACAGAAATATAGATCAATGGAACAGAATAGAAAGCCCAGAGATAAATCCACGAACCTATGGACACCTTATCTTTGACAAAGGAGGCAAGGATATACAATGGAAAAAAGACAACCTCTTTAACAAGTGGTGCTGGGAAAACTGGTCAACCACTTGTAAAAGAATGAAACTAGAACACTTTCTAACACCATACACAAAAATAAACTCAAAATGGATTAAAGATCTAAATGTAAGACCAGAAACTATAAAACTCCTAGAGGAGAACATAGGCAAAACACTCTCCGACATAAATCACAGCAAGATCCTCTATGACCACCTCCCAGAATATTGGAAATAAAAGCAAAAACTAAACAAATGGGACCTAATGAAACTTAAAAGCTTTTGCACTACAAAAGGAAACTATAAGTAAGGTGAAAAGACAGCCCTCAGATTGGGAGAAAATAATAGCAAATGAAGAAACAGACAAAGGATTAATCTCCAAAAATATACAAGCAACTCCTGCAGCTCAATTCCAGAAAAATAAATGACCCAATCAAAAAATGGGCCCAAGAACTAAACAGACATTTCTCCAAAGAAGACATACAGATGGCTAACAAACACATGAAAAGATGCTCAACATCACTCATTATTAGAGAAATGCAAATCAAAACCACAATGAGGTACCATTACACGCCAGTCAGGATGGCTGCTATCCAAAAGTCTACAAGCAATAAATGCTGGAGAGGGTGTGGAGAAAAGGGAACCCTCTTACACTGTTGGTGGGAATGCAAACTAGTACAGCCACTATGGAAAACAGTGTGGAGATTCCTTAAAAAACTGGAAATAGAACTGCCATATGACCCAGCAATCCCACTTTTGGGCATACACACTGAGGAAACCAGATCTGAAAGAGACACGTGCACCCCAATGTTCATTGCAGCACTGTTTATAATAGCCAGGACATGGAAGCAACCTAGATGCCCATCAGCAGATGAATGGATAAGGAAGCTGTGGTACATATACACCATGGAATATTACTCAGCTGTCAAAAAGAATTCATTTGAATCAGTCCTAATGAGATGGATGAAACTGGAGCCCATTATACAGAGTGAAGTAAGCCAGAAAGATAAAAGAACATTACAGCATACTAACACATATATATGGAATTTAGAAAGATGGTAACGATAACCCTATATGCAAAACAGAAAAAGAGACACAGAAATACAGAAACAGACTTTTGAACTCTGTGGGAGAAGGTGAGGGTGGGATGTTTCAAAAGAACAGCATGTATACTATCTATGGTGAAACAGATCACCAGCCCAGGTGGGATGCATGAGACAAGTGCTCGGGCCTGGTGCACTGGGAAGACCCAGAGGAATCGGGTGGAGAGGGAGGTGGGAGGCGGGATCGGGATGGGGAATACATGTAACTCCATGGCTGATTCATGTCAATATATGACGTAACCCACTGAAATGTTGTGAAGTATTAGCCTCCAACTAAAAAAAAAAAAAAAAAAAAAAAAAAAAAAAAAAAAAAAAAAAAAAAAAAAAAAAAAAAAAAAAAAAAAAAAAAGAAGTGTGTTCTAAGTAAATGGAGATAGGTCTTCTTTCTTTACCGACTTACCCATAGGTTATCACCTTTTTTGTCACTAGTTTTTGGTTCATTTCCTCTTTTGTGACCTCAATAGTGCATGGTTGAACAGCAGGAACTTCTACTAATCTTATTCTAGCCTTGTGAAGCAAGGAAAGGAGAGAGAGGAGTAGTCCAGTACCCTGAATATGCATATTATATTTTTTGCACAGTTTTATTCCTCAAGCAGGGAGCTTCAAAAGGACACAGGCCAACTGAGTTCAGAGAACCAATAGAAACTTGCCTCAGCACTTAGAAAAGAGTACTGCAAGGTGCCAGTGATGGTACAGGGCTTCTTAATACATCAAAGGTTGTATTGTATTCTTCCTTTCCAACTTAAGAAGGTTCTCTTTGTAAGCTATTCTGTTTCCTAGTACACTTTTTTTTTTTTTTTTTGCATTTGCTTGATCTCAAGCAAAATGAACAAACAGAAGATTTCAATTATTTGTATAGTCTTTTCAGTCCCCTTGACAAAAATAATTAAAACACACCAATAATATCACATATATCAAATTTAGATAAAGCCTTCCAGTGAGACCAAAATACTCTAATTTTCCCCTTGAATATCTTCAGACAATTCAGAAAAATAAGTAAAATTTTTACTCCTATTTAAAAGATGAAAAAAATAAAATAATTAAAATGAGCTACTGGAAAGCAAAGCAATGTAATACAACAGTAAAACAGACAATTTCTTATTAAAAGGGTTTCTTGTTAATGGCTTATTAAGGAGGAACTACTCATCATGTAAAGATGGGCTCAATAAAGGACAGAAATGGTAGGGACCTAACTGAAGCAGAAGATATTAAGAAGAGGTGGCAAGAATACACAGAAGAACTGTACAAAAAAGATCTTCATGACCCAGATAATCATGATGGTGTGATCACTCACCTAGAGCCAGACATCCTGGAATGTGAAGTCAAGTGGGCCTTAGGAAACATCACTACAAACAAAGCAAGTGGAGATGATGGAATTCCAGTTAAGCTATTTCAAATCCTGAAAGATGATGCTGTGAAAGTGCTGCACTCAATATGCCAGCAAATTTGGAAAACTCAACAGTGGCCACAGGACTAGAAAAGCTCAGTTTTCATTCCAATCCCAAAGAAAGGCAATGCCAAAGAATGTTCAAACTACCACACAATTGCACTCATCTCACACACTAGTAAAGTAATGCTCAAAATTCTCCAAGCCAGGTTGCAGCAATACATGAACCATAAACTTCCAGATGTTCAAGCTGGTTTTAGAAAAAGCAGAGGAACCAGAGATCAAATTGCCAACATCCGCTGGATCACTGAAAAAGCAAGAGTTCCAGAACAACATCTATTTATGCTTTATTGACTATGTCAAAGCCTTCGACTGTGTGGATCACAATAAACTGTGGAAAATTCTGAAAGAGATGGGAATACCAGACCACCTGACCTGCCTCTTGAGAAACCTGTGTGCAGGTCAAGAAGCAACAGTTAGAACTGGACATGGAACAACAGACTGGTTCCAATAGGAAAAGGAGTATGTCAAGGCTGTATATTGGCACCCTGCTTATTTAACTTATATGCAGAGTACATCATGAGAAACCCTGGGCTGGAGGAAGCACAAGCTGGAATCAAGGTTTCCAGGAGAAATATCAATAACCTCAGATATGCAGATGACACCACCCTTATGGCAGAAAGTGAAGAAGAACTAAAGAGCCTCTTGATGAAAGTGAAAGAGGAGAATGAAGAAGTTGGCTGAAAGCTCAACATTCAGAAAACTAAGATCATGGCATCCGGTCCCATCACTTCATGACAGATAGATGGGGAAACAGTGGAAACAGTGGCTGACTTTATTTTTCAGGTCTCCAAAATCACTGTAGATGGTGATTGCAGCCACGAATTAAAAGACACTTCCTCCTTGGAAGGAAAGTTATGACCAACCTAGACAGCATATTAAAAAGCAGAGACATTACTTTTCCAATAAAGATCCATCTAGTAAAGGTTATGGTTTTCCCAGTGGTCATGTATGGATGTGAGAGTTGGACTATAAAGAAGGCTTAGCACCGATGAATTGATGCTTTTGAACTGCGGTGTTGGAGAAGACTTTTGAGAGTCCCTTGGACTGCAAGGAGATCCAACCAGTCCTAAAGATCAGTCCTGGATGTTCATTGGAAGGACTGATGTTGAAGCTGAAACTCCAATACTTTGGCCACCTGATTCGAAGAGCTGACTCATTGGAAAAGACCCTGATGCTGGGAAAGTTGAGGGCAGGAGCAGAAGGGGACAACAGAGGATGAGATGGCTGGATTGCATCATCGACTCAATTGGACATGGGTTTGGGTGGACTGTGGGAGGTGGTGATGGACAGGGAGGCCTGGTGTGTTGCGGTTCATGGGGTCACAAAGAGTGGGACATGACTGAATGACTGAACTGAAGTGAACTCATCCTCAAAAAATCTGCAAACGATAAATGTCAGTTGGTTTAGCCACTATGGAGAATGGTATTTAAGGTCCTTTAAATAGCTAAAAATATAACTACCATATGACCCAGAAATCCCACTCCTGGGCATATATTTGGAGAAAACCATAGTTCAGAAGATAAACGCACCCAGATATTCATAGGAGTACCAATTACAATAGCCAAGACATGGAAGCAACCTAAATGTCCATCAACAGAGGAATGGATAAAGAAGATACGGTACATATATGCAATGGAATATTACTCAGACATAAAATGAACAAAATAATGCCATTTTCAGCAACACAGATAGACCTAGATATTTTCATATGAGTGAAGTAAGTTAAAGACAGAAAGACAAATATCATATGATATCACTAATAAGTGGGATCTAAAAAAAAAAAAGGTACAGATGAACTTTTTTTACAAAACAGGAGTCACAGATGTAGAAAACAAACATGATTACCAGGTGATAAGGAGGGTAGGGATGAATTGGGACATTGGGACCAACATATACACATTACTACGTATAAAATATATAACTAACAAGATCTTGCTGCATAGCACAGGGAAATACTCAATACTCTGTAATGTTTTATATGCTAAATAAATCTAAAAAAGAATGAATGTATATATTATACAAATATATATAACATTCACTTTGCTCTATACTTGAAACTAACACAACACTATAAATCAACTGTAATCCAACAAAAATATTAAAAAAAGGATGATACAATAGTATAATATTCTATCTTATCATTCATGGTAGTTGTATTCTATAATGTCTTTAAAAAGTTTAAATATTTTGGTTTATTTTCCATTGTAAAAGAAAACAGTTATGTAATATGAGAGCTAGATATTATCTGAATCACTGTTGTGTATGTCAGCTAAAACTCAGAGGACAATGAATGACTAGATATATAAAAATCAAAAGGCAATATAGTTTAGCAATGTGAGCTATTAGGTCTTGCTGAAAAGCAAACATGCCTAACACTGTTCCACCTTATGACCTCTTTATCTGGTATTCTCTCTGCAAGGAATTCTCTCTACCCAGGTGTCTGCATGGTTCTTTTCTTCACTTTAGTCTGGTGAAGAATGACCCTTTGTTTAGTGTCATTTTCTCAGAGGGTCCTTCTCTAAAATAGTGCAATGTTAGGGCTCTGTTTTGTTTTTCCCAAATGTGCTTACCACAAATATAGCATTATATACTTATTTGACTTTTCCCTTAATATTGCAGAAACTTCATAAGGGCAGGCGATGCATCCATTTTATTCACTGAAGTGTTATCAGTGCCTACAATTGTGCCTGGCATATAATTGGCACTCAAAAAATATATGTTGAATAAATGAATTGTGACTTTGAGTGTTAGATAATGACAAATGCATATTGAAAATGAGAAGTCAAGAGATACTGAAATGGACATGATAACGTATTTCAATTTTACTTGTGATTTCTACTTATTACAACATTAATTCTATGAGTGAAGTAAACTTACAACTTTTCTGCCCAGGTCCCTTTTAATGTAAATTTTCTAATGATATTTAAATTGTGACAGATTTGTCATAGCATTCCTGCCTGGAAAATCAAATAGAGGAGCCTGGCAGGCTACAGTCTATAGAATCACACAGAGTTGGACACAACTTAAATGACTTAGCATGTATGCATACATTATTTTAGATTATATATCAGATAAATGGATGTAATTGTAGAAATTATAGTTTGAACACTTAAGCCTTACCTCTCATAAAATTTAATATTCCTGGAGAGGAGCCAAGATGGCGGAGGAGTAGGAAGGGGAGACCACTTTCTCTCCTACAAAATCATCAAAAGAATAACTGAACGCAGAGCAAACTTCGCAAAACAACTTCTGATCGCTAGCTGAGGTCATGAGGCGCCCAGAAAAGCAGCCCATTGTCTTCGAAAGGAGGTAGGACAAAATATAAAAGATTAAAAGAGAGACAAAAGAGCTAAGGACGGAGATCCGTCCCGGGAAGGGAATCTTAGGCGGCATTGCTTGGAGTAGGGTCCGGCCCTGAGTGCCCTGAGGGCAATCGGAGGGAGCTTCTGTGAGTTGCCAACTTGAACTGTGGGAGACCAAAGGAGAGAGAGTAAATTAACCGGCCCGAACACACTGCCTGCCGTTCGCAGAACAAAGGGACCGAGAAAATCCAGAGAAGAGCTCGCAGGCTGCGGACTGGCCCAGCCCCGCCGGAGGCAGGAGGCAGGGGGGAGGGGAAGGTCGCGGCGAGACACAGGGCGCAGGCACCCAACCGGCGCGGGCGGGGACTGGGACTGGGGACATGGAGGGCGGAAGGCGCGCGCACCCGACTGTCGCCAGAGGAAACTGAAACTGGGTCCGCGGAAGGGAGTGGGCGCGCCACACCTGGGGAGAGTGCGCCCACCAAGCCCCTGGCTGCCTGGACCGCTCTGACGGGGAAGGCACAGAGAGCAGGCGCAGCTTTTCGCTCCGCGCTTTTGTGTAACACCCGAGGGCTGGAACCTAGCGCAGCGCGGGGCGCGCTCCATATAGAGCAGCCGGGAGCCTGAGCAGCGCAGACGGAGAAAGCGGCGTCAGCCCCTCCCGGCAGCGCCAGCCCGCCCCCGCAGGGCCAGCCCCTCCCCGCAGCGTCAGCCCCGCCCTGCAGCGCCAGCCCCTCGCAGCAGCGCCAGCCCCTCCCTGCCCCGCAGAGCGACGGAACTAGCTACCTGGATAAGAGTCCACCTGCGCCTGCCTGTGTCAGGGCGGAAATGAGGCTGTGAAGAGACCGGCAAACAGAAGCCAAATAAACAAAGGGAACCGCCTCAGAAGGGACTGGTGCAACAGATTAAAATCCCTCTAGAAAACACCGACTACACCGGAAGGGGCCTGTAGATAAGAAGTGTAAGCTGGAACGAGGAGCTATCTGAAACTGAGCCAAACCCACACTGACCGCAACAGCTCCAGAGAAACTCCTAGATATAATTTTACTTTTCTCTCTCTTTTTTTTTCTTTTTTTTATTTTTTCTTTTTTATAATTTTTTCTTTTTTTATTTTTTCTTTTTTATTTTTTCTCTTTTATTTTCCTTTAAAATCCCCTATTACTCCCCCATTACTCCTTAACTTTCATTTCCATAGATTTTTATGATTTTTTTTAATTAGGGAAAAAAAAATTTTTTTTTCTTTCTTTTTTTCTTTTTCTTTTTTTTTCTTCTTTTTTTTTCTTTCCTTTTTCTCTTCTATTTTCTATTTTTCTTTTTCTCTTATTTCTTTTAAAGTCCTCTAGTACTCCTCTACTACTCCTTAATTTTCATTTTCAATACACTATAACCTTACAAAAAAAAAAAAAAGAGAGAAGCCCTATTTTTAAACCGAAGATTATTCTCTCCCAATCTTGACTCTCTGTTTTCTACCTCAGAACACCTCTATTTCCTCCTTTCCCCTTCTCTTCCCAATCCAATTCTGTGAATCTTTGTAGGTGACTGGGCTACGGAGAACACTCTGGGAACAGACAGCTGCGTAGATCTGTCTCTCTCCTCTTGAGTCCCCCTTTTTCTCCTCCTGCTCATCTCTATCTCCCTCCTCCCTCTCCTCTTCTTCATGTAACTCTGTGAACCTCTCTGGGTGTCACTAACGGGGGAGAATCTTTTCGCCATTAACCTAGAAGTTTTCTTATCAGTGCTGTATAGTTGGAGAAGTCCTGCGACTACAGGAAGAATAAAACTGAAATCCAGAGGCAGGAGACTTAAGCCCAAAACCTGAGAACACCAGAAAACTCCTGACTACGTGGAATTTTAAGTAATAAGTGACTGTCAAAAAGCCTCCATACCTACACTGAAACCAACCACCACCCAAGAGCCAATAAGTTTTAGAGCAAGACATACCATGCAAATTCTCCAGCAACGCAGGAACATAGCCGTGAACGTCAAAATACAGGCTGCCCAAGGACACACCTAACACATAGACCCATCTCAAAACTCGTTACTGGGCACGCCATTGCTCTCCAAAGAGAAGAAATCAAATTGCACGCACCAGTACACTGACACAAGCTTCCCTAACCAGGAAACCTTGACAAGCCAATCGTCTAACCCCACCCATGGGGTAAATCCTCCACAATAAAAAGGAACCACAGACCTCCAGAATACAGAAAGCCCACTCCAGACACAGCAATCTAAACAAGATGAAAAGGCAAAGAAATACCCAACAGGTAAAGGAACATGAAAAATGCCCACCAAATCAAACAAAAGAGGAGGAGATAGGGAATCTACCTGAAAAAGAATTTAGAATAATGATAATAAAAATGATCCAAAATCTTGAAAACAAAATGGAGTTACAGATAAATAGCCTGGAGACAAAGATTGAGAAGATGCAAGAAATGTTTAATAAAGACCTAGAAGAAATAAAAAAGAGTCAATTAAAAATGAATAATGCAATGAATGAGATCAAAAACACTTTGGAGGGAACCAAGAGTAGACTAACGGAAGCAGAAGATAGGATAAGTGAGATAGAAGATAAAATGGTGGAAATAAATGAAGCAGAGAGGAAAAAAGAAAAAAGGATCAAAAGAAATGAGGACAACCTCAGGGACCTCTGGGACAATGTGAAACGCCCCAACATTCGAATCATAGGAGTTCCAGAAGAAGAAGACAAAAAGAAAGGCCATGAGAAAATACTCGAGGAGATAATAGCTGAAAACTTCCCTAAAATGGGGAAGGAAATAGCCACCCAAGTCCAAGAAGCCCAGAGAGTCCCAAACAGGATAAACCCAAGGCAAAACACCCCAAGACACATATTAATCAAATTAACAAAGATCAAACACAAAGAACAAATATTAAAAGCAACAAGGGAGAAACAACAAATAACACACAAAGGGATCCCCATAAGGATAACAGCTGATCTATCAATAGAAACCCTCCAGGCCAGAAGGGAATGGCAGGACGTACTGAAAGTAATGAAAGAGAATAACCTACAACCTAGATTACTGTATCCAGCAAGGATCTCATTCAGATATGAAGGAGAATTCAAAAGCTTTACAGATAAGCA
Source organism: Cervus canadensis (assembly GCF_019320065.1). Classification (NCBI taxonomy): domain Eukaryota; kingdom Metazoa; phylum Chordata; class Mammalia; order Artiodactyla; family Cervidae; genus Cervus; species Cervus canadensis. Next base: position 76,921,005 of record NC_057392.1, read on the forward strand.
AAAGCTGCGAGAATTCAGCACCACCAAACCAGCTCTTCAACAAATGCTAAAGGATCTTCTCTAGACAGGAAATGCAGAAAGGTTGTATAAATGTGAACCCAAAACAACAAAGTAAATGGCAATGGGACCACACCTATCAATAATTACCCTAAATGTAAATGGGGTTGAAATGCCCCAACCAAAAAAGACAAAGATTGGCTGAATGGTACAAAACTAAGACCCCTATATTTGCTGTCTACAAGAGCCCTACCTCAACGCAAGAGACACATGAGACTAAAAGTGAAGGGCTTGAAAAAAATATTTCATGCAAACGGAGACCAAAAGAAAGCAGGAGTCGCAATACTCATATCAGATAAAATAGACTTTCAAATAAAGGATCTGAAAAGAGACAAAGAAGGACACTATATAATGATCAAAGGATCAATCCAAGAAGAAGATATAACAATTATAAATATATATGCACCCAACATAGGAGCACCGCAATATGTACGGCAAACACTAACGAGTATGAAAGAGGAAATTAATAGTAACACAATAATAGTGGGAGACTTTAATACCCACTCACAACTATGGATAGATCATCTAAAACAGAAAAATTAAACAGGAACACAAACATTAAATGACACAATGGACCAGCTAGACCTAATTGATATCTATAGGACATTTCACCCCAAAACAATCAACTTCACCTTTTTCTCAAGTGCACACGGAACCTTCTCCAGAATAGATCACCTCCTGGGCCATAAATCTGGTCTTGGAAAATTCAAAAAAATTGAAATCATTCCAGTCATCTTTTCTGACCACAGTGCAGTAAGATTAGATCTCAATTACAGGAAAAAAATTGTTAAAAATTCAAACATATGGAGGCTAAATAACACGCTTCTGAATAACCAACAAGTCATAGAAGAAATCAAAAAAAGAAATCAAAACATGCATAGAAGTGAATGAAAATGAAAACACAACAACCCAAAACCTATGGGACACTGTAAAAGCAGTGCTAAGGGGAAGGTTCATAGCATTACAGGCTTACATCAAGAAACAAGAAAAAAGCCAAATAAATAACCTAACTCTACACCTAAAGCAATTAGAGAAGGAAGAAATGAAGAACCCCAGGGTTAGCAGAAGGAAAGAAATCTTAAAAATTAGGGCAGAAATAAATGCAAAAGAAACTAAAGAGACCATAGCAAAAATCAACAAAGCTAAAAGCTGGTTTTTTGAAAAAATAAACAAAATTGACAAACCATTAGCAAGACTCATTAAGAAACAAAGAGAGAAGAACCAAATTAACAAAATTAGAAATGAAAATGGAGAGATCACAACAGACAACACTGAAATACAAAGGATCATAAGAGACTACTACCAGCAGCTCTATGCCAATAAAATGGACAACTTGGATGAAATGGACAAATTCTTAGAAAAGTATAACTTTCCAAAACTGAACCAGGAAGAAATAGAAGATCTTAACAGACCCATCACAAGCAAGGAAATCGAAACTGTCATCAAAAATCTTCCAGCAAACAAAAGCCCAGGACCAGATGGCTTCACAGCTGAATTCTACCAAAAATTTAGAGAAGAGCTAACACCTATCTTACTCAAACTCTTCCAGAAAATTGCAGATGGAAGGTAAGCTTCCAAACTCATTCTATGAGGCCACAATCACCCTAATTCCAAAACCAGACAAAGATGCCACAAAAAAAGAAAACTACAGGCCAATATCACTGATGAACATAGATGCAAAAATCCTTAACAAAATTCTAGCAAACAGAATCCAACAACATATTTAAAAAATCATACACCACGACCAAGTGGGCTTTATCCCAGGAATGCAAGGATTCTTTAATATCCGCAAATCAATCAATGTAATACACCACATTAACAAATTGAAAGATAAAAACCATATGATTATCTCAATAGATGCAGAGAAAGCCTTTGACAAAATTCAACACCCATTCATGATTAAAACTCTCCAGAAAGCAGGAATAGAAGGAACATACTTCAACATAATAAAAGCTATATATGACAAACCCACAGCAAGTATCACCCTCAATGGTGAAAAATTGAAAGCATTTCCCCTGAAATCAGGAATAAGACAAGGGTGCCCACTCTCACCACTACTATTCACTTCTACTATTGTGGAAGTTTTGGCCACAGCAATCAGAGCAGAAAAGAAGTAAAGGAGGAATCCAGATAGAAAGAAGAAGTGAAACTCTACTGGTTTGCAGATGACTGATCCTCTATCATAAGAAACCCTAAAATCTACCACGAAATTACTAGAGCTA